>NC_060138.1:573048633-573351663 GCF_021461385.2 Schistocerca piceifrons
CACATAGACACAGGCAACAGAGCATGCACAATGTCGGCACTAGTACAGTGTATATCCACCTTTCGCAGCAATGCAGGCTGCTATTCTCCCATGGAGACGATCGTAGAGATGCTGGATGTAGTCCTGTGGAACGGCTTGCCATGCCATTTCCACCTGGCGCCTCAGTTGGACCAGCGTTCGTGCTGGACGTGCAGACCGCGTGAGACGACGCTTCATCCAGTCCCAAACATGCTCATTGGGGGACAGATCCGGAGATCTTGCTGGCCAGGGTAGCTGACTTACACCTTCTAGACCACGTTGGGTGGCACGGGATACATGCGGACGTGCATTGTGCTGTTGGAACAGCAAGTTCCCTTGCCGGTCTAGGAATGGTAGAACGATGGGTTCGATGACGGTTTGGATGTACCGTGCACTATTCAGTGTCCCCTCGACGATCACCAGTGGTGTACGGCCAGTGTAGGAGATCGCTCCCCACACCATGATGCCGGGTGTTGGCCCTGTGTGCCTCGGTCGTATGCAGTCCTGATTGTGGCGCTCACCTGCACGGCGCCAAACACGCATACGACCATCATTGGCACCAAGGCAGAAGCGACTCTCATCGCTGAAGACGACACGTCTCCATTCGTCCCTCCATTCACGCCTGTCGCGACACCACTGGAGGCGGGCTGCACGATGTTGGGGCGTGAGCGGAAGACGGCCTAACGGTGTGCGGGACCGTAGCCCAGCTTCATGGAGACGGTTGCGAATGGTCCTCGCCGATACCCCAGGAGCAACAGTGTCCCTAATTTGCTGGGAAGTGGCGGTGCGGTCCCCTACGGCACTGCGTAGGATCCTACGGTCTTGGCGTGCATCCGTGCGTCGCTGCAGTCCGGTCCCAGGTCGACGGGCACGTGCACCTTCCGCCGACCACTGGCGACAACATCGATGTACTGTGGAGACCTCACGCCCCACGTGTTGAGCAATTCGGCGGTACGTCCACCCGGCCTCCCGCATGCCCACTATACGCCCTCGCTCAAAGTCCGTCAACTGCACATACGGTTCACGTCCACGCTGTCGCGGCATGCTACCAGTGTTAAAGACTGCGATGGAGCTCCGTATGCCACGGCAAACTGGCTGACACTGACGGCGGCGGTGCACAAATGCTGCGCAGCTAGCGCCATTCGACGGCCAACACCGCGGTTCCTGGTGTGTCCGCTGTGCCGTGCGTGTGATCATTGCTTGTACAGCCCTCTCGCAGTGTCCGGAGCAAGTATGGTGGGTCTGACGCACCGGTGTCAATGTGTTCTTTTTTCCATTTCCAGGAGTGTATAATTGACCTTTGATCTTCAATTTTGATTTTCGTCTTACACATTGGAACGCACTCGGCATTGTGCACCACATTTTACATTTGTCATTTGTGCTTAACTTTAGGGCCCTCCCCTTCCTCCCTCTATTCTGTTGATAATTTCTTAGCTGCCTGCTATGCTTTGTCTGTCATGTGCCATATGGCTGTAGGTATGTTCAGGTAAGTTGCTATCTGCAGGTGCATATTGTATAATCTTTTGTTTAGTTGAAGTTTCTTTCACACTAATGTCTAACTTCAAAATCAGACAAGAACTGTGTGCTCCTATTTTAGCTTTGTGTGTTGCTTGAAAATAACTGCTTAACTTGGCATAAATTTAATTTGGAATTCTATGATATTGATTATATTTTCATTGACTTTCAAGTTGTTTCTTTTTCCGTGGAGTTGGCTGAGAGTCTTCTTGTAGGTGTCGTAAGTTTGCAGTGGAAATGGTTGACAGGCAGTAAGAGTATTGTTAATGTTTGCAGCAAATCTTCCGCATGCCTACTTTACTTAAGTGCATCATGCAGATTAGAACAAATGCTGTCTGTACCAATGGTACAAACCCTCAACTAAGCATAAAGCCGAAACTTATAAAAAGCAGTATTTGCCAGACAACAATGCCAATTATATTATTCCAGTGTAGAACGTTGTGCATTATCACTTCTCCCCAAAAATGGCCACTGGTGAAGTGAAACATTCCTGAAAAATTTCTAAAAATATCAGGTCCTCGAAGTATGCTTTTCTACCCTCCAATTCTTGAACAATATTTGCAATAACAGATGTCCCCACCTACACCACAGACCACACTATGATCAAAATTCAGAGAGTTTTACATTGACTAGAGTGACTTAATAGCGCAAAACTATAGCATAGAGGGTAAATCACCTAAAACTTGTACCGAAAATATTGGGGAAAAGGAAACTGCTATTGATGTGCGGTTTTCATAAAATGGATTGGTAATCAAAAGCTCCTGTTGTTAGCCAATAAACAGATTGTAATAGTACTTAATGGGATTTATCAATGGAGAAAAAGCTGACATGCTCAAAGTATAAGAGGAGAGTAGGAAGAATGCAGCTCATTCTTGTGTATGCGGAAAGATAGCCATTAAACATCAACCATCTTGGCAATTATTAATCAACTTCTTCAACAAATTACGTGATGTAACATCTAGAAACGTAACAAAAGGAAACAATTGACGGCAGAAGATGGGGAAAATAGTATTCTTGCTGCCGTTGCAATTGATTCGGCCGTTAGCCCCCGTGGAATCGCGCAAGAAAGTAGCATGACCCAAACAAGTGTGCTATACATTCTCCATCGACATAGGTTCCATCCCTATCACACCTTTTTTTTAGTAATAGCTACATGGAAAAGATTATGAGGATCGTGCTAACTTCTGTACATAGGCATTAAGACAAGATACTCCAGATGTATCATGTATTGATGATTACATATTTACCGATCACGGCCAAGTAAACTGTGTATGAAACATGCAGTAGTGGTCTCTTGACAAATCCTGTTGGCTTTGTCAGTTGGAACGTCAGTCCTTATGAAGTGTAAAAGTGTGGTGTGGGATACTGAACCGTCAGCTCATAGGCTCGGTTTTCATAGACGGAAGGCTGAATGCGCGCAAGCGTCGCAACCTCCTAACAGACCATCTTCCACGTGTGCTACTTGCTAGGAGGAACCTGTGGTGCCAGCATGATGTCTGTCCGGCCCATAGTGCACAAAGTACTACACCATGTCTTTGCGATTTTTTTTCCAAATCGTTGGATTGGACGCAGAGGACCTGTACTTTGGCCGTCTTGTTCCCCGAAATTGACGACTGCAGCCTTTTGTTCCCACGGGGAAAGCTGGAAGGCACCGTGTACAAGAACATACCACTACATCCGATGATATTCAACGACGTGTTACTATAGGCTGCTAGGACCTCTCCACTGAAATGCTAGCATGTGTGTTGCAGTTTTTCCATACCAGACTAGAAGGGTATATTGCTACTGCTTGTGCTCATTCTGAAAACAACCTCTGATGATCAATTATCTCGATACTCGCCGTAATCCTTACAACTAGTGTATGAACTTGTGTTGTTCTTTAGTGTTTCTTATAACAGGTATTGTGCAAGTGTAGGTGTGGGAATTTTTGAAAATACGATATCTTGTGGACGACTCGCACTAGAATCCTGCAACAAACACCACTGAAATTCTAATTTACCCCGCTTTTAGTTTGTTAATGCAAATAAGCAGTGTTCCATTTAAAAATGTATGTTTGCGCAAAAAATACACTTTCTAAGTACTATTACAGTCTGTTTATTGGCTATCAATACGAGCTCCTGACTACTAATCCGTTCTGTGAAAGCCGCACATCAATAGCACTTTCCATTTCCGCAGTATTTGAGGGGCAAGGCTTAGGTGGTTCACCTTGCATAGTAAGTAAACAAACCATTTTATATTATTGCCCACAAATACCGAAAAATCACTTTGGAATATCGAAGTACAAAATATGTTTGTTGATTTAACGGTGGAAACGAATGTAACGTCAACTTTTTTCCAAAAATCCGCCAAAATACGAAATGAAGCCAACTAGAGGATTACACTAGCATCCATTTGCGACGTCCACAAGGTCGATACTCATATACTTACGCACACACTACTCACAATAGCTATTTCTAAAACATAAAATTCCAGAATAACAAGCCATAACATCCTTTCAAACTGCTCGTAGTATAATGTGTCGCTATTTACGTCCCGAGATATGAAAGATGAACTAATATTGGCAGTGGTATGAAGATGTCGGATGCCAGACAAACATTGCCAACACCACTGGATTAAGAATGATGTTATGCTCCACGCATCGTTGCCCTATGAAGATATTTGATTGGGATGTATCCAAGAACGGGAAGTGGCTTAACAAGAAGGTGAAAAAAATGATTGAAAGAGCTGATTTGTTAGTAAAATAGTGAACTGTAGTTGAACGAGCTAATCATGAGTGTTGAATTAGAAGCTCTGATTGACCTATTTCCGAAAAAGGAGCATGGCTTGGGAAAGGGTGGAGGGGAAGTGGCCTAGCTCAGAAATGGTAAGGGAGGTTGAAGGAAGGAGGAGGGGATGAGGAAGGGAGGGCAGGAGAGGGAGCAGGGGGAGGGGGAACGATGGGACGTCATGGGTGGGGGGTTAATGGTCAAAAGTCAAATTTAGCCCAGAATACCCAGTTCATTTCTACTGAAGGCTTCAATATTTCGTATTTATGTCTGTTGTCTAATGTTTCAATAACCAAAATGAATATTTAGAACCTTTTACTACTTTACTTGATAAGTATTGATCTACATACAGGGTGTTTCAAAAATGACCGGTATATTTGAAACGGCAATAAAAACTAAACGAGCAGCGATAGAAATACACCGTTTGTTGCAATATGCTTGGGACAACAGTACATTTTCAGGCGGACAAACTTTCGAAATTACAGTAGTTACAATTTTCAACAACAGATGGCGCTGCAAGTGATGTGAACGATATAGAAGACAACGCAGTCTGTGGGTGCGCCATTCTGTACGTCGTCTTTCTGCTGTAAGCGTGTGCTGTTCACAACGTGCAAGTCTGCTGTAGACAACATGGTTTATTCCTTAGAACGGAGGATTTTTCTGGTGTTGGAATTCCACCGCCTAGAACCCAGGGTTGTTGCAACAAGACGAAGTTTTCAACGGAGGTTTAATGTAACCAAAGGACCGAAAAGCGATACAATAAAGGATCTGTTTGAAAAATTTCAACGGACTGGGAACGTGACGGATGAACGTGCTGGAAAGGTAGGGCGACCGCGTACGGCAACCACAGAGGGCAACGCGCAGCTAGTGCAGCAGGTGATCCAACAGTGGCCTCGGTTTTCCGTTCGCCATGTTGCAGCTGCGGTCCAAATGACGCCAACGTCCACGTATCGTCTCATGCGCCAGAGTTTACACCTCTATCCATACAAAATTCAAACGCGGCAACCCCTCAGTGCCGCTACCATTGGTGCACGAGAGACATTCGCTAACGATATAGTGCACAGGATTGATGACGGCGATATGCATGTGGGCAGCATTTGGTTTACTGACGAAGCTTATTTTTACCTGGACGGCTTCGTCAATAAACAGAACTGGCGCATATGGGGAACCGAAAAGCCCCATGTTGCAGTCCCATCGTCCCTGCATCCTCTAAAAGTACTGGTCTGGGCCGCCATTTCTTCCAAAGGAATCATTGGCCCATTTTTCAGATCCGAAACGATTACTGCATCACGCTGTCTGGACATTCTTCGTGAATTTGTGGTGGTACAAACTGCCTTAGACGACACTGCGAACACCTCGTGGTTTATGCAAGATGGTGCCCGGCCGCATCGCACGGCCGACGTCTTTAATTTCCTGAATGAATATTTCGATGATCGTGTGATTGCTTTGGGCTATCCGAAACATACAGGAGGCGGCGTGGATTGGCCTCCCTATTCGCCAGACATGAACCCCTGTGACTTCTTTCTGTGGGGACACTTGAAAGAGCAGGTGTACCGCCAGAATCCAGAAACAATTGAACAGCTGAAGCAGTACATCTCATCTGCATGTGAAGCCATTCCGCCAGACACGTTGTCAAAGGTTTCGGGTAATTTCATTCAGAGACTACGCCATATTATTGCTACGCATGGTGGATATGTGGAAAATATCGTACTATAGAGTTTCCCAGACCGCAGCGCCATCTGTTGTTGAAAATTGTAGCTACTGTAATTTCGAAAGTTTGTCTGCCTGAAAATGTACTGTTGTCCCAAGCATATTGCAACAAACGGTGTGTTTCTATCGCTGCTCGTTTAGCTTTTATTGCCGTTTCAAATATACCGGTCATTTTTGAAACACCCTGTATATACGGTGTGGTGGATTTGTCTGAGTTGATTAAATTTTCTCTGTTAGCTATTTCAGTGTAATACTAGTGATTGTAAATCATTATAAATACACATGGTCTCCAAACAAAATCTGTCTTCTGACCTTAAGACAGTTAGAATTTGTTAGAGCGTTGCAAGTGATAACTCTGTGCGTGATGGGAAACACACAAAAACACACATCTGAACCAGACTCTTAGACCGCTCAGTTGCCAGTACCACGCACGTTTTGATCGGTCATTGTAAATGACTGCACAAGCAGTGCATCAAATTTATGTTTATGGTAAACTAATGGGTAATTGTATCTGGTAGTTAGCTTTTATTTTCATATACCTTGCGATGGACCGTTCTGCTGCAGGAGATAGTTCAATTGTATGTGTTAACATACAATTGTATCATGAAAAATTGTCTCCGGTGATGCGTCTAAGTTCAAACCTGTCACATCTAACTCAACCTTAGGCCTCGTCGTTGAAAGCTAGAAAAGGCTTCAATATTTCGTATTTATGTCTGTTGTCTAATGTTTCAAAAGGAGCCTTTAGTCCCAGTATACGGCCGCAGAGTGTTCCAAATATCTTCCCTAGCAAGAATTTAACAGTTGAGACTAGCGGCGACATCCCCGTTGGAGCATTGGTGATATGAGGTGCGATGAGACTGTTGCTACTGTGACCATAAGGTAAATAAATCTTTTCAGTTCATCAACACGTGCTTCAGTTTGTACTCCAGCAATACCACAATGGTTTCTTTTTAAATAACACTCTGAATCCGCTTTCTCTACTGTCCCTGTCCAATATGAAACTGTTTCTTCTACACTGATATCATCATCTACTTGGCATTAAGTCCTAATTCCTAGCTTTTTACATTTATATCAGGAAGACCTCACAGAAGCGACTGTGCAGAATGTTTCGCTGAACGATCCTCACAAACACATTCTATTCAACCGATCTTTGAAATTTTTGGAAGGGAATATGGGCTTCCGATACGCCTCTGAGTGACCCCATTATTTTTGAGAGTCTCGTTTGTACTTGTGAATGAATATCTCTAATTTCTCTTCTGTTTTGTTAGCCTCTATGGGGAGAAAAAAGATGCTTCCAGACTGAAATTAATGTTCGTGTAAGAGTAGTTATATCAAACAACTTAATAAATGACAAGTACTACACTACTAAGCCCGCCCGGCTAGCCACGCGGTCTAACTCACTGCTTCCCTAGCGGGAAGGAGTGCTGATCCCGGCATGAATCCGCCACTCGGATTAGTGTCAAGGTTCGTTGTGCCGGCCAGACTGTGGATGGTTTTTAAGGCGGTTTTCCATCTGCCTTGGCGAATGCGGGCTGGTTCCCCTTATTCCACCTCAGTTACACAACGTCGGCGATTGCTGCGCGAACACTGTCTCCACGTACGCGTACGCGATAATTACTCTACCACGCAAACATTGGGGTTACACTCGTTTGAAATGAGACGTTCCCAAGGGGGGTCCACTGGGGGCCGAACCCCACAGTAACCCTGAGTTCGGTGTGAGGCGGCGGTGGGGTGAGTGGACTGCTGTAGCCTGTTGTGTGTACGACTGTTGGCTACGGCAGGGACGAAGCCTCTCCGTCGTTTCTAGGTCCCCAGTTCAATACATGCATACGTATATACTATACTGCTTATGTTTTAATGGAATAATTTATTAAGGTTAACCAGTTTTCGTCTTACATGTGCATCACTATAGCCTTTTAAGCAAAAACCGGTTAAGCTGAATAAATTATTTCTTTTATAACATAAGCAATATAGCCCTTTTCATTTATTATTATGTTGTTCTGCGAAGAAGCGACAGGAGAACCAGTTAACATCAAATAAATTAAATTTAACTCATTTATTTTCCTACGTGATCAATTAGGGTAGCACATTTGGATACTATATTTTTGGCAACGCTTCATTGTTTTTGCGTATTAACTGCATCGTGAAATGGCCGTCACCTTGATTGGTGTGAAGACCACAGAGCATTTATTAAGCACCGGCCTTTTGCCTTGGCTTTCTATATATGGCGAACTGACTCACAGCAACGTACTGCTGAAACACAAGCTACACCACAGCTACATATTTCCAGTAATGAAACTAACGACAAATAACAGTAAATTTAACTAAACCGGACCGGGGATAGAACCCCACACATTTGGAGTTGTAGTCTGTCATTTAATCCCTGGACCACAAACTTTCAAGAGGTGTACTGAGGATTTATCGAGATAAATGTGTAACCTTTGGAAAAAGTCGTAGACTTCCCTTATCCGTATAGGAAGTACTAGTTAAACCCCAGATAATAAATAATATATAATTGCATTATACGAGATCAACACATAAACGAAAGCTCTATTTCGCATATACATCACCGAAACACCCATCATCTTGATGTAAGCGGTGTGCGACATTCAGACCCTAACTCATACTTGGTGATCTGTTTCTTCCAGAAACAAGCGCCGAAGGATAATGTAAACCTTTACAGCGGCGTAGGGTGAATTCGCTTCAAGTCTTGCACGGGGCGATGGCGTGAGAATGAACTGAGTCTGGCCTAGAGGCGTGGACCCGCCCCTGGAGGCTGTCCACTCCATCCGCCTCAGCCACGCCCCCAAGCGCCCCGCCCCCTGCTGTTGGCACAATGCCCGAGACTTCAGAGCGCCACCCTCGCACTGATTTTCCTTCATTACCCACTCACCACCACTTCACTCTGACAACGGCTTTTTCTGGCTGCGGTGACACACTTCCCTATGAAGTCGCTCCATTGCGAGATCGTTGTGATCCTCCGTGCTTTCCTTTTGGAGTTCTCGTTTTTCACACATACTAACATAGAACGACCCTACTTTCCATCACACTAAATTCAGTAAAACCAGAATATTGATAAATGATAAAATTCCGTTTGCGTGTGTTCCAGTGTTCTACGTAAGACCCTCTTCCTTTTAAACTGACAAAAAAAAATCGCGCACCAAAAAGGAGTTTTCCGACATAAATGAAAGTTGCTAGGCATGTTTATAGATCTGAACGATAATGTATATTCAAATTTTACGCCAGTCGGATAAGAGCGGTGCTTGTAGTGTCACTGTGGGGGTGCAATTGGGTTTGCTTGAAATACTTGCTGTAATGGTCGTAAGCAATAGTTACCTTTGAGATTGGACGTAGTGAGCTCTTATTAGTGAAGAATGCTTTTAAGGCGACAAAGACGCCATTATCAACATCTCACGAGGTCGTGTAATAGGTCTACGAGAAGTGGTATTGCAGAAAGTCTTGGCAGGAATGAGTCACTGTACATGACTGCTGGAAGAGGTTCGGTCTCAAGAAGATCGGGCGTTGGACAGCCACGCGGTTCTACCAAGAGGGAAGACCATCGTTTTGGCACCACAGTGACACAACGAACTATCACAAATTGGCTGCTTCAAGAAGAGTTCTGACCCAGACGTCGTGTAGTGCTCACTGAACTGACCCAAAACCACCGCCATTTGTGACTTCAGTGGTGCCAAGCGGGAGCTCATTGGAGAGCAGGGTGAAAGTCTGTTGTGTTTTCTGATGAAAGCTGGTGCCTATGATGGCCGTGTGTTACGTAGAGTGAGGCCAGTTGAGGGCCCGCAACCAATCTGTCTGCGTGCTACACACACTAGTCCTACACCTGGAGTTACGGTGTGGGATGCGATTTCGTATGACAACAGAAGCGCTCCTGTGGTTTTCCCATTTGTATGTCAATCTTGTGATTCGATGTGTTGTGCTCCATTCATGAACAGTAATCCAGGGGGTTTTTCTAACTGGATAACGCTCGCCAACCTACCGCTCTTGTGTCCCGACATGCCCTACAGAGTGTCGACGTTTTGCTTGGCCTGCTCGATCACCGGACCTGTCTCCAATCGAGCACATAAGGGACATCATCGGACGACAACTCTAGTATCATCCACAAATACCCTCACCAGTCTCTATACTAATCGACCACTTGCAACGCGCAAGGAACTATAGTCCACAAATTTACATCCGGCATCTGTATAGCCAATGCATGCATTCAACATTCCGGCGGTCACACCGGTTATTGATGAGCCGTGGCGCCATTGAATTAGTGGGCAGTTCTGCCTGGCATCACTGGCTCAGGTGTAGCATCGACTATCCCTCCTGCGGCCCCATTGTCAATACCTGTGAGGAAAACTTGGTATCTGTGGGTTGAGTTCTTAGAAGGTCTTTGCTTGCCGATATATATACGGGGTTCTCTGGCCCGAGAGAGAGGCACGAAGTTTGGGGATTGGCAGTAGCGTCGCTACAAGAGGTGGCCACTAGGTCCGCGCGGCCGAAACCGCGAGCTGTGCAAGGAGGGCCTGCGCAGAGCGAAGATACCGGATTACTTCACCGGGGTCAGCATCGACTACAAGCAGCCGGCCGATCTTATTATTTTCTGGTTTGTACCCGATCCTCAAGTTTTACTCGGTCGGCTCTTTGGTCGTGGACATAGGCTGTAGTATTGTTCTAAGGCACAAGTTGTCGTCTGAAAATTTGCTCCGCTATTATATAGCCTTTCCTTTCTGGTTTGTGCCCGATCATTAATAGCCGCGCGGGGTAGCCGCGTGGTCTTGGGCGTCTTGGCACGGTTCGAGCGGCTCCCCCACGTCGGAGTTTCGAGTCCTTCCTCGGGCATGGGTGTGGGTGTGTGTGTGTGTGTGTGTGTGTGTGTGTGTGTGTGTGTGTGTGTGTTGTCCTTAGCGTAAGTTAGTTTAAGTTAAATTAAGTGGCGTGTAAACCTAGGGACCGATGACCTCAGTACCTCAGTAGTTTGGTCCCATAGGAACTTACCAAAAATTTCCAAATTTCCGATCATTAATGTTGTAATTAATCAGCTCTTGGTCGTTAATACAGCCGGAACAATTGTATTAAGGCGCAGGTTGCCATCAAACAAAAGAGGGACCTTGTGGTTAGATATAGCTGTTAACCGGTTCAATTCTTTGATTGTAATTGCATTTCTCAGTCATTAGTTATAAACTGAACAACTTGTTGTACTAAGCTGCTCGTTTCCGTGTTTGAAAGAGCCGGTCATTATTACTGGTGTATTTTAGCTGTATCTTGTGGTTCCGTCGAGTGAGTTATCTTGTAATAAGTGTTCACAAGTGATGTTTTAAGACGTTCCTTCAGAGCGGTCTTAATAACTGACAATCAGTTCAACATTGAAAATATTAACAGCCAACTGTTACCAGGAGTTTAGTCAATTGTCAGAAGGGACGGGTTGGGATCTAGTGACACCTTGGTTCACGATTGAAATTAAGAGGTTGTTGCTTTGAAGTATGCCTTATCATTATACTGTTCGCTAATCTGTTTAACCTTTAAGCACATGTGCGCATCTTAACCCCGAACTTTTCAACATACAGCTTCCAAATGAAAAGTTAAGTCATTTGTTTTGAGTAATTGAATCACTCTTGTCATCAGTGTTGCTTATATAGTTTTCATGTGTTGCAAAAGGGCATTTAATAAGACAGACTGTGTCCAGCGCGGTAGTAAACACCGCTGTTACACCCAATAACGGGAGGGCTGCAGGTACAGTCGTGTTGTAATCATTGTCATATTTTGCACTTCAGATTTCTCTTGCAAAGTCTAAAAGCTTATTCAAGTTAAGGTTTAAGGTCAAAAGAATTTTGCAAATTTGTTCACTTTGTAAAAGAAAATTTTATGGTTAAATCCTTAGACCATCTGTAAAACATACTTTACGTATTGTTAAATAAACAGATTGTGTGAAAAGAAAGTTATACTTGTGGGTCCTCCTTTCCACGTTTTCCATAATTCCAGTAAGTGCCAAGTTTAAATGAGGCACCAGTACTGCAAATTTCCAATGGCTTATCTCGCGCTTACGTCAGCCTGTGATTTAGCAATGTTAATCACTTACATATGTTACGTAGATAAACGTATTCCCGAAGTTTCATTACTCTAAATTAACTACTTTTTGGTTTTGCGATTTTTTTCTGTCAGTTTATATGTAACACATGTGTGCCATGTATTGTGATCCATAGTAACAGACATGCGGAACAAGAATAAATGATAAAAGAAACAGCTTTACCGCCCAGTTAGTGTAATGGGTAAAGGTTTTGCGTTACAATACTCGAGTTCACATGTTCCACTCCGAGACTAGGTGTATTTTTTTTTTAATTTCGTATTTTTTGGCAATGTAATCTGGTATCTGGCATCTTAATCGTACATAACAATTACAGCAGGCACTGTACAAAGTATACACAATTATTTAGCATTAACACAGAAATAAGAGTACAGCGTTTTCGTCATGTCGCTTTTAAAGACGTATTTTGACTTTCATCGTTTTGTCTGTTCTCTTCCATGCTCTACGCCCGTACATGCCTTCCGTTCCATTGTCAGCATTGTTCCCCTTTTTTTCATTAAACTCCATGCCCCCAAAGGGAAAAAAGAAAAAACAAGGACTACACCTCTCCTTGGTCTATGTTTGCTTGTTTAATACTAGGTAGTTCCCATGCAATCATGCAAACCACTAGCCATATCGCCTACGTGCACTATTTCGCTCTACTTCAACAAACTACGTTGGCACCTAGCTTCCGATACAGCCGGTGCCATTGATTCTAACGCTTAGTACCATTATCGTGCTTGTCACTTTCATGGTCATTACATTTCTTTAGGACTTTACGTCACCAGCAGGGAGAGCAACCAGCTTCACACGCATGAAGAGGCTACAAAAAGTAAATTAAATAATATTTTTGCAGGCCAAACAAGTTTTATTAGATACTGCACACCCCTTCACAGTGACACAGATGCATGACGTCGTTTGTCAGCATATTTACCAAGTCTGTGCAAACAAATGTTCAGTTCCTCGACGATAGAAACATACTCCTTGAGACGGAGATAGTCGAGAATAGATCTGTGAATGTCCTTATCGTTGGAAAATCTCTTCTCTCTATATGGCCTTTTTCATTGTACAAGACCTGGACTGTATGGTAGATCACTATCACCCACGTCCATTCGTTACGATTTCTCTTCAGTTGTATGCGACACTGCATTTGAGTCATACACCGCTAGAATTTTACGGTGAATCTCCGTACGATTTAAACGTTTAGTCCAAAAGAGTCATACTGTCCCGTCTGCGAAGGACATTCTGAAAATAAGTTCAAAAATGGCTTGAGCACTATGGGACTTAACATCTATGGTCATCAGTCCCTTAGAACTTACAACTACTTAAACCTAACTAAACTAAGGAAATCACACACATCCATGTCCGAGGCAGGATTCGAACCTGCAACCGTAGCTGTTGCGCTGTTCCAGACTGAAGCGCCTAGAACCGCTCGGCCTCACCGGCCGGCTGAAAATAAGTGTCGTCATTGTTTTTCACGCGGAAACTTTGTTGCCAAAAACAAATACACTACTGGCCATTAAAATCGCTACACCAAGAAGAAATGCAGATGATAAACGGGTATTCATTGGACTGATATATTATACTAGAACTGACATGTGATTACATTTTCACGCAATTTGAGTGCATAGATCCTGAGAAATCAGTACCCAGAACAACCACTTCTGGCCGTAATAACGGCTTCGATACGCATAGGCATTGAGTCAAAAGGAGCTTGGATGACGTGTACACGTACAGCTGCCCATGCAGCTTCAACACGATACCACAGTTCATCAAGAGTAGTGAGCGGCATATTGTGAAGAGCCAGTTGCTCGGCTACCATTGACCAGACGTTTTCAATTGGTGAGAGATCTGGAGGATGTGCTGGCCAGGGCAGCAGTCGAACATTTTCTGTATCCAGAAAGGCCCGTACAGGACCTGCAACATGCGGTCGTGCATTATCCTGCTGAAATGTAGGGTTTCGCAGGGATCGAATGAAGGGTAGAGCAACGGGTCGTAACACATCTGAAATGTAACGTCCACTGTTCAAAGTTCCGTCAATGCGAACGAGAGGTGACCGAGACGTGTAACCAATGGCACCCCATACCATCACGCCGGGTGATACGCCAGTATGCCGATGACGAATACACGCTTCCAACGTGCGTTCACCGCGATGTCGCCAAACGCGGATGCGACCATCATGATGCTGTAAACAGAACCTGGATTCATCCGAAAAAATGACGTTTTGCCATTTATTGCGCCCAGGTTCGTCGGTGAGTACACCATCGGAGGCGCTCCTGTCTGTTCAAAAATGGCTCTGAGCACTATGGGACTTAACATCTATGGTCATCAGTCCCCTAGAACTTAGAACTACTTAAACCTAACTAACCTAAGGACAGCACACAACATCCAGTCATCACGAGGCAGAGAAAATCCCTGACCCCGCCGGGAATCGAACCCGGGAGCTGCTATCTGTGATGCAGCGTCAAGGGTAACCGCAGCCATGGTCTCCGAGCTGATAGTCCATGCTACTGCAAACGTTGTCGAACTGTTCGTGCAGATGGTTGTTGTCTTGCAAACGTCCCCATCTGTTGAGTCAGGGATCGAGAACTGGCTACACGATCCGTTACAGCCATGCGGATAAGATGCCTGTCATCTCGACTGTTAGAGATACGAGGCCGTTGGGATCCATCACGGCGTTCCGTGTTACCCTCCCGAACCCACCTATTCCATATTCTGCTCACAGTCATTGGATCTCGACCAACTTGAGCAGCAATGTCGCTATACGATAAACCGCAATCGCGATAGGCTACAATCTGACCTTCATCAAAGTCGGAAACGTGATGGTACGCATTTCTCCTCCTTACACGAGGCATCACAACAACGTTTCACCAGGCAACGCCGGTCAACTGCTGTTTGTGTATGAGAAATCGGTTGGAAACTTTCTTAATGTCAGCACGTTGTAGGTGTCGCCACTGGTGCCAACCTTGTGTGAATGCTCTGAAAGGCTAATCATTTGCATATCACAGCATCTTTTTCCTGTCAGTTAAATTTCGCGTCTGTAGCACGTCATCTTCTCGGTGTAGCAATTTAATGGCCAGTAGTGTACACCATGGCATCGTGAATTATATACCTAGCACTACTTCCGATATCGTCGCCAGCGAAATTGAAACATTTGTCGTAGAGTCCCATCAGTTTGAAGAAACTAATCAGTTAACATTCGGTGTGCTGCGATTAAAGGGATTGTCGCAACGCCTGCTCTATCTCAGCATTGATTTGGAAGTAGCATAGTGATAGTGTGGCTCTCAATGTAGGTAACACGTGAAATTTCGATGGAGCAATATTGGTGCTCTAGGTTGTGTGACGCAGTCTCTCTAATCCGAAGCTACGAATCTGATGCTGTGTGAGCCTTGCAGTGGGTGGTTTTGCGTTGTCGTCCAATAGCACAACTCCTTCCCTCAACAGCCCTGGCCTCTTACGTCGAATGGCATACCACATTTTGATGAGGATGTTGCAGTACCGTGCCGCACTGATGGTCACTTACTGGAGGATATCAAGGAGAATCACACTTTTCGCCGCCCAGAACATTTGGTATGCTTCCAAGTCACTGAGGTAGCCTTGGGTTCTGAACAGGAACTGATTTTTCTCTCGCGCTTAGCGCATCGTGCAATCAAGGTTTATTCCCATTCTTGCTCTCTTGTGATACCGGATCTGGTTTCTGGGCACCCATCTTGCAGGCACTATGGATATCATTTTAAGCTTCGTAGTTCTAGGACTAAAAGAGAATAAGGGTAAACGCAACATATTAGGAGAAAGCGACAGGCCCGGGATGCCATTCGAGACGCAATGTCAGTACGGCCGGCGAGTAGAAAGCGCGGCGCTATCGGCCGCGGCTGGGCGCCAGACACTGGTAGTGCGGCGCTAATGGCGTGGCCCTGTCTCCAATGCGGCTGATACCGCGACACCGACCGTTGTCGAGGCGAGCCGCCCTTATCTCGCCTGTGTACGCTCTCCTCGCTGTCTCAAGGGAAACGCTAGGCAACCGCTACATTATCATTTGAATACTGTCGGACGTGGCTAACAAACTGCTAACTAATCAAGCTTTTACCGAAGAACGTGACCATTCCTGTTCGTATATAGCGGTCGCATAAATTTCAGAACCGTCTTCCTAGGAAGGGTGAAAAGATAAACATTTATCGAAAATTTTCCTTCAAGTCCTGTACAATGGTTCCACTCATACCTTACATCTCACCAACAGTGTTTAATAGTACGAACAAAAAGATCACAATTGAAGGATGTAATATTAGGGGTTCCACAAGGATCAGCATTGTGCCCATTACTCTTTTCATTCTGTGTTAATGATGCGTCAACTATTACCTCTCACTGAAAATGTCACCGATACTCTGACGACATTTTGTAATATGTAAGTCTAGATCCAACAAACCTGTGCGCAGCCATCCAGCACGTAAATGCCGATTTACGTACCCCGTCAAAGTGAGCACAGAGCATAGGTTTGGAACTCAGCCCATCTAAAATGCAAGCGATCTTAGTCACTCACAAAAGACCTTTCACCACTCAGTTCTTAGAGTCTCTTCCACAATCTCACCACAGAAATATAAAAAAGTATTTCTTCTCGAGCTAAAAAAGAAACCCGTAGAGACGCTTATACTCTCCATACTTGACTATTCTGACGCCATTCTCCAAGCACATTTGTACTAAACCTCACCCACACTGGAACTGGCGATGAGCGATGGTTTACGCTACATTTGTGAAGCTCGCTTTTTCAACGATATCGATTCCCGGCGGGGTCAGGGATTTTCTCTGCCTCGTGATGACTGGGTGTTGTGTGATGTCCTTAGGTTAGTTAGGTTTAAGTAGTTCTAAGTTCTAGGGGACTGATGACCATAGATGTTAAATCCCATAGTGCTCAGAGCCATTTTTCAACGATATCGCACCAGCCTACGAACAATTATCATGGCCAGCTTTCGATAAGCGTAGAGACTGTCGTACGTTATGTCTGCTCTATAGTATTCTCAATCAATGCACTCCCTCTTATTTGTCTTCAACTCTTACTCTACTATCAGAACAGCGCAGCAGAAATACTCGTTCTCAACAAAGTAAAATTCTCTCTGTACCATCACATAACGCTGCCGCATTCCCTAAATTAAATTCTGTACTGGAAATCTTATTTGGGACAAATCTTTCTCAGAATCCTCAAAATATCGGAGAAATTAAATTCCTTCCAAACTTCGAAAGACAGCTAAAGTTCCACGTTCTATCACAATGGTCATCACATCCACTTTCAGTGCAGGTCATTCTCGTGAGTCCCCTCCCCCCACAACAATTCCCTACCCCTTGTCGGTATATTTATATTCAGTTTTTTTTTTCCAAATAGCCACTGTGACTGCCATTTCAGTCTTCCCCTCATCCTTTATCCATTCCGCTTCTGACAAGACTAAAAGTGGCTTCAAATGTGATGAGCTATTGTATATCGTCGCAAATGTCCCTTACCATTATCATTGTCATTATTATTATTAGCATCAGTTAATATTATTACTATTATTGTGCTTCTCGTCAGATTAAGTAAGTAATAAACAAACAAAAGTCCTATTTTGAGGTGACAGTCCTTCGCACGCCTATGAGATGATAATGAGATGCATGACAAGCATCTTAGCAAGAAGGGTCACTTCCGATCATGAAGTGAGGCTTGTGTGGAAAACTGAAAAGTCTATGTACACGATTTCTCCATTACTGCTCTACCACCCTGAGACAGAATGAACCGCGCAAGGAATTATCATCGACAAAACAGCTGCTGTAATCAGCAAATGTCGTTCGCGTCATCTGCTCACAAGAACCGAACAGTAGATACACTTTGATGGGGTGTTTAAGGCATACATTTATCTTATCGTTTGGCTGGTGATAATAGAAGAGCAGGCCACTAACCCAAAAGGAACGATTTCTGTTACGTACTCTGCACCACTATATGTTTGCAAAACTCTATCACCATCAGATTAATTTAAAAGTTTTTCTCCGCAATTATCCGCCCAGACCGTAGAGTGTGAGTGTTCACGAGCTCTAAATACTTTTCTTCCGAAATAGAGCGTAGCCATCAAACAACTACACTATACATGCGTTCTGTGAGTGGTTGCCCACAGATTCTACACTCAACACTGGTTTTCCAACGAATACGCCATTTACCGGCGAAGCACAATACGATAGTGAAGACGCTAACAGCCATTTTGGTAAGATGCAAACAAGCATTGTATCACTCAAGAATACCATCAGTCTCGGTTTTGTGTTAACGTGTGAAGTAGGATTCTTAGTATCAGCTGATAGTTTCACTCTCCATTTTAAAACCATGGGTCAAGTGTTCATAAACATCTTATGCAATGTACCACATTTGGTTGTAACGAACTGAAAGCCATCGAGTAAAACAGAAGCGATATCTGTCGTTCCCTAAGGAAGTGTTGTAGCCCCTCTGCCGTTCCTAATCAATATAAACGATTTAGGAGACAATGTGAGCATGCCTCTTTCGTTGCTTGCAGATGATGCTGTCATTTTACCGTTTAGTAAATTCATCAGAAGATCAAAACCAACTTCAAAATGATTTAGACAAGTTAACTGTATAGTGCAAAAAGTGGCAATTGATCCTAAATACCTTAAATTTCGGTTACATTATAAATCACACGAATCTAAAGCCTGCCAATTCAACTAAATATCTACGAATTACAATTACGGACAACTTAAATTGTAAAGCTGTCGCAGATAACGTTATGGGAAAGCAAACCAGAGACTACGGTTTATTTATTTATTTGATAGAATAGTTACAAGATCCAACTGATCTGCTAACGAGACTGCCTACACTACGCTTTCTCGTCCTTTGCTAGAGAGCAACTGTACAATAATGATCCTTACCAGGAAACAGATTGGACTGGCCAAGGACATCAAAAACAATTAAAGAAGGGCAGCTCGTTTTGCATTCTTGACAAATAAGGGAAAGAGTGTCATGGATATCATATGTGAGTTGGGATGGCACTTATTAAAACAAGGGCGTTTTTTTGCTGCAGCGAGATCTTTTCACGAAATTTCAATTTCCAACTTTCGAAAAATTTTGTTGACACAATGAAATGATCATTACAATAAAATAGGAGAAATCAGAGTTCGCGCGGAAAGGTTTGTGTTCGTTTTTACCACGCACTGTTAGAAATTGGAACGGTTGAGAAATAGTCTTGAAGTGATTCGATGAACCCACTGCCAGGCTCTTTAAGCGCCTACCAACGATACGGGCCGCAGATTGTGAAATCAACTGGCGTAAGCGTCTGTGAAAAAGAGCAGATTGCTATGGCGCGATCCTTGGGACCGAGCATCGAGAATGTCATTACTGTGCTGTTCTCATGCTTCCGTCAAAAGTGGCTGAAGGATGCTGGGATCCCAGTGACCGACAGTAAGTTGGACGTCCACGCCTCGTTACAGAACACGGAGATCAGAGGTTCATCCTCTCTGTAAATCAGGACGAGCAGTGGTCAACGGCAGATCTGAAAACAGAGTACAATGTCGATGCAGAGGTAACTGTTTCGAAACACACCCTTTTGCACCCACCATTGAACATGAGGCTCCGTAGCAGACATTCCCAAGCTATGACCATGTTGATCCAAAGACATATAATATCCTTAATTGCGAATGCAATTCGCACGGGATCATCGAGTTTGCATCGTTTGTCGTTCGGTCGAATGAACAACGTTCCTTCTTACATCAGATCGACGATTGTGTCCAGATAAGCTGTAGTCCAGGAGGCTACTCGAAACATGCACCGCGCCACGCACACAGGCCGGTGGCGTTTTTATTATGCTGTGGGGGCTATCCACCTTGGTCTCCATGCGACTTGTGGTAGTAATCGAAGGCTCTGTGACGTCTACTGACTATGTGATTTTTTCAGGGCACCTGGATTCCTTCAGGGTTGATGTCCTCTCCGACGGCGGTACTGAACTCATGTTGATTTCTGGGGCATCCAATTCTTCTGATCTGAACCCGATGGAACACGTCTGAGACGCTATCGGGTGCCAGTTCAGCGCCCATATTCCCCGATCCTTAATTTACGTCAATTGCGTGACCTACTCGTAAACATCTTGTGATACATACCTCCGGAAACTTGCCTAGAAACTTCTCGAATCCAAGACAACTCCAAAAATGGACCAATACGCTATTAAGCAAGTTGGTATAATGTTTTAGCTCACGAGTGTATATTCAGTTCAGATGTGGTACAATGTCCCACTGCACATGTGGATTGTCATGCTTTTTCATACAAACAATATCACCAACCCATTTCTACGTAAAACAGTGCGAAATTTTGTTGGAATTTGAAATGATCATCATGTGACAGGTATCCTTGAGCGTGAACATCTCAAATGTAACGACTCCATTTGTTATCACTAACGTAGTATTTTCTGCAAATATCACACTTATCTCCAGCATGGCATTAACCCTATTTACCTACATAAATTCTCTGGTTCAAATGCCAGTGATAATTAAAATCTGAACTTCTAAAGACGTGATCTAGGAATATTACACACTGAAGAGCCAAAGAAACTGGTACATCTGCCTAGTGTCGTGTAGGGCTCTGGCGAGCGCGCAGAAGTGCCGAAACATGCCGTGGCATGGACTCGATTAACGTCCGAAGTAGTGCTGGAGGGAATTGACACCAAGAATCCTGCAGGGCCCTGCGTAACCCCCATAAGAGTACGAGGAGGTGGAGATCTCTTCTGAACAGCTTGTTTCAAGGCATTCCAGATATTCTCAATAATGTTCATGTTTGAGGAGTTTGGTGGCCAGCGAAAGTGTTTAAACTCAAAAGAGTGTTTCTGGAGATACTCTGTAGCAATTATGGACGTGTGGGCTATCACATTGTCCCTGATGGAATTGCCCAAGTCCGTTGGAAGCATTTGGGACATGCAGGTGATTAGACAGGATGCTTACGTACGTGTCAATTGCCAGAGACGTATCTAGACATATCAGGGTCCAGTATCATTCCAACTGAACGCGCCCCACACTGTTACAGAGCCTCCACCAGCTGGAACAGTCCCATGCTGACATGGAGGGTCCGCGGATTTATAAGGTTGTCTCCATACCCGTCTACGTCCATCCGCTCGATACAATTTGAAATGAGACTCGTCTGACCAGGCAACATGTTTCCAGTCACCAACAACCCAATGTCGGTGTTGATGGGCCCAGGTGAGGCGTAAAACTTCGTGTCGTGCAGTCATCAAGAGTACACGACAGGGCCTTCTGCTCCAAAAGCCCATATGGATAATGTATCGCTAAATGGTTCGCACGCTGACACTTGTTGATGGGCCCAGAGTTGAAATTTGCAGCAATTTGCGGAAAGGTTGCACTTCTGTCACGTTGAAAGATTCTCTTCATTCGTCGCTCGTCCGATTCTTGTGGGATCTTGCTCCGGCAGCAGCGATGTCGGAGAATTGATGTTTTACTGGATTCCTAATATTCACGGTACACTCGTGAAAATCCCCATTCATCGCTACTTTGGAGATGCTGTGTCTCATCGCTCGTGCGCCGACTATAACTCCACGGTCAGACCCACTTAAATCTTGATAAGCTGCCTTTGTAGCAGCAATAACGGATTTAACAACTGTGCCAGACACCCGCTGTTTTATATAGGCGTTGCCGACCGCAGCGCCGTATTCTGCCTGTTTACATATCTTTGTATTTGAGTACGCATACCTATGCCAGTTTCTTTGGAACTTCTGTGTATATTCCTGAGGCACTGAGTCTGTTTGCTGTCCACGCATTAAGAAAAGCCTTCTCAAGCCGTAACACCTGCATTTGACTTCCTGGAAGAAAGGTTCCGTACCATACTTGGTCAGTAAAGGTTTTAAATGTGTCAGGAAGAGGTAGATGGGTGTAATTTCCCAAGACTTCGAGGTCTTATTGTAGTCATTGTGAAGAAATACCTATCACATTGGACGTCAATTCTCAGATCCGTATGTCTATCAGACGGCATTGGAAGCAGATGCACTAGGTTATTCTGTTTCTAGATTCAGCCACTTACAGGTAGACACGTTGCTCAGACGACGAGAAGTCATTGATCGAACGGCGACTAGTAAATCGAGTTGCATCGGCGAGTTTTTTGGTGGTAGTAAGGTTACAGGCAAGACTGACGGTCACCAGAGTAATCTCACACATATTTTTATCGTACAAACTGCTTCCGAAATTGAAACCGAATCTAAGGACTCAGCTGAAGTGCTTCAAAGGGGCAAAGTTGTCAAAATTGGAGATATTCTTCACAACTAATTAGCCGCAACCGTTATTTATAAACAAAATTTCAGTCTGCTGATCGCTCCACTTTATTTCCAAATTAACGGTTTCGGGCAATGGCGCCCATATTCAGATCATATGTTACTGTTACGAGGTGACGAGTCATAAGGGCATTGTAAGATCACTGTACACGACTTCTATTTTGAATGGAAAATATTTTTGGTCTGTACTGTTTCAGGTACCATGATCGCATTATCAGCCTATATTGCCATTTCCGAGTGATAGGTCATGAATTGAGACAATGCATCATTTACTTTAAGAGAACGCTGTCCTCGTGTCATTCATGTTTAAATATTCCATGCTTATTCGTAATTTTCAAGACAACGTAACACTTCACTGAAACGAGAACACGATATCAAACACTGTTTTCATCAATTGACTTAACTTTTGGTAAACACATTACTTACTATAATGATTGCTATCAAAATCATGCCATTGTGCATGTAATAGCCTTGCGCCCATCAGGTGTGACAACGTATTCATAGCTGTCATGGCGCCTTCGATTACCACCACAGATATCCCACCTGAAAGTGCCCCATAGTATAATAATGCCCCCACTTGCCTGCGTTCCTGGCACCGTGCACGTTTCGAACAGTCGTTCACCTAAATGTTGACATATCCGGACGCGAGCATCGACTTCGTGTAACAAGAAATGTGATACATTAAATCGAGCGATATGTTCCATTGATCGATGGTCCAAAACCGATGATTCCGCGGCCATTGCAGTCGGAATTGACGATGTTGTTGGGTCAACATTGGAACACCTGGGGGGGGGGGGGGGGGGGGGTCATCTGCTGAGGAGTCCTGTGTCCAACACAGTGCATTCAAAGGTGTGCTTCAAAACACTTGTACTTACGCCAGCAATGTACTGTGTGTCTCATCTGTCACAGATCGCCATCAGTCCTGCGCTTTAACATGTTCATACAGGCGCCTACCAACGGTGGCTCACGTTAGATCCTCGCATCGAGAAGTGTGTATCGTCAGTGGTTCACGCCAGAATCTACTAATTAGACCACCAGCAGAACACTAACGTGTAATACAGTACCTTCCAGCCACAAGTGACGAACAGCTGCGAATACAACGATAGAGATTTCTATGCAAATGAGATTACAGTATTTTGTGATCAATCTAGTGTAAAATTATTTTACGTGACCTCCCGCTTCTTTAAAAGACTGTTCTTAAGCCCTTTCAAAATAAAAGGTGAATATATTAAAACAGCAGCCTAGGGCCTTTCAGTATAATCGTCGCCGGTGCAAGGCGAGAAATAGGAAAAGCATCACCTCCAGACGAAGGGAAGCACGAATATGCGTGCCACCCCACAGCAATAACACAATTCTCAGCACCAGCGTGAATGTGCCAAAGAGCTGGAAAGGCTTCTCTGACCCCCCCCCCCCCCCTTTCAACGAAGCACAGATGTCTACAACTTCAATAATAACAGCAATGCACTTATTCAAAATTTCACACAGTAATTTATATTTCTAGCACATAAACCTCCCCATGAACCATGGACCTTGCCGTTGGTGGGGAGGCTTGCGTGCCTCAGCGATACAGATAGCCGTACCGTAGGTACAACCACAACGGAGGGGTATCTGTTGAGAGGCCAGACAAACGTGTGGTTCCTGAAGAAGGGCAGCAGCCTTTTCAGTAGTTGCAAGGGCAACAGTCTGGATGATTGACTGATCTGGCCTTGTAACAATAACCAAAACGGCCTTGCTGTGCTGGTACTGCGAACGGCTGAAAGCAAGGGGAAACTACGGCCGTAATTTTTCCCGAGGGCATGCAGCTTTACTGTATGATTAAATGATGATGGCGTCCTCTTGGGTAAAATATTCCGGAGGTAAAATAGTCCCCCATTCGGATCTCCGGGCGGGGACTACTCAAGAGGACGTCGTTATCAGGAGAAAGAAAACTGGCATTCTACGGATCGGAGCGTGGAATGTCAGATCCCTTAATCGGGTAGGTAGGTTAGAAAATTTAAAAAGGGAAGTGGATAGGTTAAAGTTAGATATTGTGGGAATTAGTGAAGTTCGGTGGCAGGAGGAACAAGACTTCTGGTCAGGTGACTACAGGGTTATAAACACAAAGTCAAATAGGGGTAATGCAGGAGTAGGTTTAATAATGAATAGGAAAATAGGAATGCGGGTAAGCTACTACAAACAGCATAGTGAACGCATTATTGTGGCCAAGATAGATACGAAGCCCACACCTACTACAGTAGTACAAGTTTATATGACAACTAGCTCTGCAGATGACGAAGAAATTGAAGAAATGTATGATGAAATAAAAGAAATTATTCAGATAGTGAAGGGAGACGAAAATTTAATAGTCATGGGTGACTGAAATTCAAGTGTAGGAAAAGGGAGAGAAGGAAACGTAGTAGGTGAATATGGATTGGGGCTAAGAAATGAAAGAGGAAGCCGCCTGATAGAATTTTGCACAGAGCACAACTTAATCATAGCTAACACCTGGTTTAAGAATCATGATAGAAGGTTGTATACATGGAAGAACCCTGGAGATACTAAAAGGTATCAGATAGATTATATAATGGTAAGACAGAGATTTAGGAACCAGGTTTTAAATTGTAAGACATTTCCATGGGCAGATGTGGATTCTGACCACAATCTATTGGTTATGAACTGCAGATTAAAACTGAAGAAACTGCAAAAAGGTGGGAATTTAAGGAGATGGGACCTGGATAAACTGAAAGAACCGGAGGTTGTACAGAGTTTCAGGGAGAGCATAAGGGAACAATTGAAAGGAATGGGGGAAAGAAATACAGTAGAAGAAGAATGGGTAGCTCTGAGGGATGAAGTAGTGAAGGCAGCAGACGATCAAGTAGGTAAAAAGACGAGGGCTAGTAGAAATCGTTGGGTAACAGAAGAAATATTGAATTTAATTGATGAAAGGAGAAAATATAAAAATGCAGTAAATGAAGCAGGCAAAAAGGAATACAAACGTCTCAAAAATGATATTGACAGGAAGTGCAAAATGGCTAAGCAGGGATGGCTAGAGGACAAATGTAAGGATGTAGAGGCTTATCTCACTAGGGGTAAGATAGATACTGCCTACAGGAAAATTAAAGAGACCTTTGGAGATAAGAGAACCACATGTATGAACATCAAGAGCTTAGATGGAAACCCAGTTCTAAGCAAAGAAGGGAAAGCAGAAAGGTGGAAGGAGTATATAGAGGGTCTATACAAGGGCGATGCACTTGAGGACAATATTATGGAAATGGAAGAGGATGTAGATGAAGATGAAATGGGAGGTACGATACTGCGTGAAGAGTTTGACAGAGCACTGAAGGACCTGAGTCGAAACAAGGCCCCCGGAGTAGACAACATTCCATTGGAACTACTGACGGCCTTGGGAGAGACAGTCCTGACAAAACTCTACCATCTGGAGAGCAAGATGTATGAGACAGGCGAAATACCCTCAGAAGAATATAATAATCCCAATCCCAAAGAAAGCAGGTGTTGACAGATGTGAAAATTACCGAACTATCAGTTTAGTAAGTCACAGCTGCAAAATACTAACGCGAATTCTTTACGGACGACTGGAACAACTGATAGAAGCCGACCTTGGGGAAGATCAGTTTGGATTCCGTAGAAATGCTGGAACACGTGAGTCAATACTGACTCTACGACTTATCTTAGAAGAAAGATGAAGGAAAGACAAATCTAAGTTTCTAGCATTTGTAATCTTAGCGAAAGCTTTTGACAATGTTGACTGGAATACTCTCTTTCAAATTCTAAAGGTGGCAGGGGTAAAATACAGGGAGCGAAAGGCTATTTACAACTTGTACAGAAACCAGATGGCAGTTATAAGAGTTGAGGGACATGAAAGGGAAGCAGTGGTTGGGAAGGGAGTAAGACAGGGTTGTAGCCTCTCCCCGATGTTATTCAATCTCTATATTGAGCAAGCAGTAAAGGAAACAAAAGAAAAATTTGGAGTAGGTATTAAAATCCATGGAGAAGAAATAAAAACTTTGAGGTTCGCCGATGACATTGTAATTCTGTCAGAGACAGCAAAGGACTTGGAAGAGCAGTTGAACGGAATGGATGGTGTCTTGAAGAGAGGATATAAGATGAACATCAACAAAAGCAAAACGAGGATAATGGAATGTAGTCGAGTTAAGTCGGGTGATGCTGAGGGTATTAGATTAGGAAATGAGACACTTAAAGTAGTAAAGGAGTTTTGCTATTTGGGGAGCAAAATAACTGATGATGGACGAAGTAGAGAGGATATAAAATGTAGACTGGCAATGGCAAGGAAAGCTTTTCTGAAGAAGAGAAATTTGTTAACATCGAGTATAGATTTAAGTGTCAGGAAGTTATTTCTGAAAGTATTTGTATGGAGTGTAGCCATGTATGGAAGTGAAACATGGATGGTAAATAGTTTGGACAAGAAGAGAATAGAAGCTTTTGAAATGTGGTGCTACAGAAGAATGCTGAAGATTAGATGGGTAGATCACATAACTAATGAGGAAGTATTGAATAGGATTGGGGAGAAGAGAAGTTTGTGGCACAACTTGACCAGAAGAAGGGATCGGTTGGTAGGACATGTTCTGAGGCATCAAGGGATCACCAACTTAATATTGGAGGGCAGCGTGGAGGGTAAAAATCATAGGGGGAGACCAAGAGATGAATACACTAAGCAGATTCAGAAGGATGTAGGTTGCAGTAGGTACTGGGAGATGAAGCAGCTTGCACAGGATAGAGTAGCATGGAGAGCTGCATCAAACCAGTCTCAGGACTGAAGACCACAACAACAACAACAACAGCACATAAAGCTGAAGATACGTCTATACTGACGTCAAATCGGTAGTTGTGAATAAAGCATCTTCATACAGCTATACGGCTTTGGGAAACACCTCATCATTCTTGACTTTTTAATTATTGTAATTTTTATGATAATTTGAACGGTTATTTGGGTGTTGAGTGTTGTTATTGTTATTCATATTCAAACTTCTTTAGCATGACAATAGATAATTATCATAAAATGCATCATATATTCTTTTGTAACAGTAATAATAGTTTGTTTATACCAGTGAGCTTCCCATTGCTTTAGCACAATGTCCAAAAATTGCAATTCAAAGAAATTCTTTAAAAAGCATAAATCTGAGAAGCACTTGTGTTATGAAATTTATTTAAGAACCATAATAGCAACAAACTCACACAATTTTGATAACGTCATAATTTAACAATATAAAACTGATGTCTGCTTCCTCAATTATCAGTATTTGACTAAGGATTCTGACTGTGAACGCTGGACTGCAAACTATGACTGTTCAAATGTGTAAATGAGAGGAATGTCGTTTCTTTCTGTAGGTTTTACCTACTTTAGCCTTTCTGTGACTTATCTTAGGGAATAGCATTTCCCATTCTGCCTTCCTTTACTCAACTATCTGTGGTTTGCCGATTCAACCTGTGGAGTCATGAATCGTGTCGGATCTGTTGTTAAGAGCAGATACAGCCCATCTACGATCGTTTGCCTTTATCTGGCTGGAATGTTACCAGTCAAGTCGTAAGCACAGCCACATGAGCAAGACTCTATGGAAGCAACTGCACATTACCTCGTGTTAAACGTAGCTTGTAAATTCTAAGTTCTAGAAATTTATAAATGCACTTGAAGTTTTGAGATTAATATATGTCAAAATACAAACACTTCTGTGGCACGTATTTCCGATAGAATGACCCTCCGAATGACCCGCCACTTATTTACTTCCCTTACTGCGAAACATGTGCGCCTACTCAGACAGCAACCAACAACACAGGCGGGTTATGTGGGCATCGACCTCGCAGGGGACAGCTCCTCAGACAACGGACAAGCGATGGCAGCACTTTGCCCGGCCATCCAGGTAGCAACCCAAGTGTCACCGGTGGTCCTGGAGCGATGCAGTTTTTCTCCTTGGAAATCTTGTGGCCGAAAGTAGTACCTAATATCCTGGCACCCAGCCAGTATTTAAACCAGCGGCTGGGCTACGCTCGAACAGGTCACTCAGAGTGAGTTTCCTGGGGCAGGCACCTATTATGAAAGCATTCCAGCTGTGATGACGATGCTGTCCACGTCGGCCTTCACCTCCAGGAACTGTCAGCGGTGGACCTACTCCATTCATGCTCTATACCAGAAAGACGTGGCCACTGACTGACACTGTGACCAGCAATTGGACTTTGCCACAAATGTCCTTGTTTTTCATCAGCACTCAAACTTTTGTGCACCTCTTAAGTAATTTTGTTTTTGGACAGCGCCCCCAACGTTCCAGCAGTTCGACAAGGAGGTCGAGCCTTGTGCAAACTAGATCGCACACATAGAACAACGCTTCTTAGCCCACAGTATCACAAGTGGTACCTGGCAGTATACCTTCTTTCTGGCATACACAGGCCCAGACATTTAGCGCCCACTGCAACAACTTAACCTTGGAATGGAACTCCGCACTCTGCCTTATGATACATTGAAGCCCAGTTTGTTACAAATACTTTGATTCCTAGGTGCACCTGCCCATAAGTTTTCAGCTCCCATACATAAACTTAATAGACAGGTTTACCGTGAATGCATCACCTACCTCCAAGGGCTTTTTCGCGATTGCTGTTCCCAGTCACGCAATCCTCAGTTACGCAATCGTATGCGGCATCCTTGTCTGGAATATATTTCTAGTGTGCACCCCCTATGAAAGACTGTGCATGAATCTCCTCAAATTGAAAGACCCTTCCTTAGAAACAGGTCTCCCCATTATCAGACCATTTGTACAGTCCGGCCTATGCCCTGCCCTCAGCCCCAATCACGCCACCACCCACGTCGGATTCACGCAATGCAGCTAAAGACTTATCACCCAGAAACCACTCTCAACAGCTCCCTTCCTGCAGGCAACGTTTTATTAGTCAACAGAGACACCATTGCCACTACCGGCACAGTAAGTTCACCATTTGTGTAAAATCTGAACACAGAGCTGAAGTGTGACAATCAGCGCTCAAACTGAATGTGGTCTCTGAAGGTCATAGTAGCGCTCAACAACGTGGCTATCGAGCTGCAGATAGGCATGCTTTTCTCTGTGACTGTTATAGAGTGGAAATCTTATTATCGTATCTTTCGATACTCCACTGCACAGTTATAGCAATATCACCATTAAAGTACACGGCCAATTTACTGTTCACGTTCAGTACCATTACATGGCCTCACAGCCAGGATTTTGGTCATCGAAGCTACTGGAGCCATCAGTCTCCTTGGCCTGGATATGTCCAAGCCTCTTGGCTTAGAAATCCACGACTCTGCCACCTCCGTCAAGTCATTGGGCACGAACCCCTACCTAAAAGACCTCTTTTTCCAAGTCATCAGTGTTCATACAATCCTTCTGAGTTGTCAAAGATTTCGAGCCGCCTATGGCTCGTCTCCCATCAGTGACACCAATGTTCTTCAAATCCAGAATCATTCCCCTCGTGCTCACAGAAAAACATTTGGTTAGAGATACAGTGGTTACAGGGTGAGAGTATTATCACTCCCATTCCCAGCTGCCAACTGGCCAACCCAGTCGTCATCGTAGGAAAACCAAATGGCACATTGCGCGTCTGCAGGGACTTAAAGACGACCATTAATGTCCACTCTGTCATAGACGCTTATTCTATTCCTAATGTAGAGGACATTATGACCTACCTCACAGGTGGCAAAATGTTGGCCAAGATTGACTCCTGTGATGTGTACCCGCTGCTTCCATTGGCCAAGGATTCCTGGTGCTCCTTAGTGATTAATCTCTTTTTGGCCTGTTTCGGTATAATAGACTTCTGTTTGGCGTTGCCAGTGCCCTGAGCATTTTACAGCACTACCATGAGCAGCTCATTCACAATGTGCCAGGAGTGGCAGGCTATCTGTATGACATTCTTGTCACAGGGAAAAACACACAGGACTTGGCTAACAATCTGCATACAGTGTTTAAAGTTTTCCAATAGACCAACCTCAAATGCTATAAAGACAAGTGCTGTTTGTTTCTCAGCAGTTGAAATACTTGGCTCACATTTTTAAGGCGTCAGGAGTATGCCCTACACCACAGTGTACTGAGACAGTGCAAAAACTTCCGCCCTCACCAACACCAGCCAGCTGAATTCAACATAGGGGCAGTTCAGTTGTCACCGTAAATTTATTCCACATGAGGCAGCCATTACAGAACCATTGCACGACGTGAAAACGTTCGCTTTCAGTGATCCCCAGCATTAGATAAAGTCTTCCAGGACTTAAAACAGATCCTTCTCTTCCCCACATGCTTCACACCATACAACACTATTAGGCTCCTAATATTAGCAACTAATGCATGGGACTATGGGTTGTGAGCGATCCTTTCACATGTGATTGATGGTATGGGGCCACTGATTGGATTTGTGTCTAAGACTCTCTCTGCTCCACAGTGCAACTGCAATCAGAGAGAAAAAGAATCCCGTATAGCAATCAAATTTGGCATAAAAATGTTTTATGACTATGTCTATGAGCGCCATTTCCCACTTTTCGTGGACGACAAGCCCTTAATCCCTCTCTTCAACGTGTCAGAAAGTATTCCAACCCAAGTAGCACGCTGCCTTCAGTGGTGGGCTCTGTTCATTTCAAGATATAATAATAACATTCAGTACTGTTCAGCAACTCAACATACTAATGCTGACCTTCTCTCGCTTCTGCCCCTAGGCTAGGACCTTGCCTGGAATATGATGTCATCTGGACGTCGCCACCAAGGTAGCCACTGTCAGTCCTCCATAGGACACCAAGTTCATCGTGTTGCACACCCTCTAGGACCCGTGCTCCTCAAGCTACTCTGTCATGTGGATTGTGGTTGGCCACCAGACTGCAAGCAGTTGGGATACCCAGAGGTCCAGGACTACTGGTACCACTGGAATGAGTCCTTCAGCCTCATCAATGTACTCCTGCTCCAGAGGGAAAATGGACCACCAAGGTCGTGATCCTGGTGGCCCTACACTTGTGGATCTTGCTTCTCTTGCACATCAGGCACTGGGGCGTTCTGCTCACTAAGTGTCTGTCCCTCCAACATGTCTACTGGCAGGGCACGGACATGGAGATCAACCAGATGGTTACCTCCTGCTCTACCTGCCAGAGCAAGTAGGCTACCCCTCCACATGTTTTCCTTGGCCAGACTGTTCTGATCTCTGGTCCCCATTCCACCTGGATTTTGTGAGTCCCTTCCTGGGGTACTCCTGGTTAACTGCCTTAGAAACTGTTAGTGGCTCTCCTATGTCTTACGCATGTCTACCACTCCTGCAGCACAGACCATTCAAACTCTGTCCTGAATTTTTCCAGCTGTAGGGCTCCCAGAAATAATGTTCTCAGATAATAGCCCTCAATTCCTTTCTGCAAATTTTTTTATGTTTTGTGAATTAAATGGCATAGCACTGATACATACTGCACCCTTCTACCCTTTTTCTAATGGTCTATCCAAACGTTTCGTCTATACCTTTAAATTCAGCTGTCCAAAATCCACCGCCATCATCCTTTGGACGAGGCCCTTACACTATTTCTGGCTTCTTATCGTTTCACTCCCCAGGACAAGTGAATCCCAGCAGAAAAACTCCATAGCCGATCACATCAGCTCTAATTATCTACCATCCATCCCATGAGCGCCGACCCTTTCTCTCAAAGTCCATATTTTACCGTTTCTCTCTCCAAGATCCGATTTGGATCCTTTTATTCACCAAAGGCCGCCAGCATTGGTTTCCTGCGGTCGTTTCGAATCTTATGGGCTGGGCCATGGCCAATATGACACATCAAGATGGTACAGAGTGCTGGAAGCACATTAATCAGGTGCAGTTTTGCCATGGTCTGCTTCCTGGGTCAATTAGTCTACCATCACCCGCCGTTCCAGTGGCAACGTCCTCCACAATACCCATCTCGGACACCAACAGCCCATCTTAGCTCCACTCCACAGCCAGCTCCGTGGAGGCGCCCTCAGTTGCTCTACACTACACCAGCACAAATGCTGATGAAGGTGGAGACCTCAGTACGTCCCCCAACCACCTACCCTGGCCACCAGTTGGGACCCAGCCCTTTCTACAGATGTCGAGACATTCTACACCTATTCGGAGAGAAAGGGGAGGAGAGAGGAATGCTATGTTGAAACCTTCCGCCCAACGGGACAGCCCTTCAGCTGACAGACAAGGGATGGCTGTCCTTCGTCTGGTCACCTAGTAGCAGCACAAGTATCGCCAGAGGTCACTCCCATGGACCATTCCTCCTCTGTCGCAGCATAACTGAAAGTAGAACCTGCAGTATCGTGGTGGATTTTGGAATTTTCAAATTACTGTAATGTTTCCAGGCCTTCAGCCTTCAGATATAATGTTGTTCTTTCGATATTCAGGAAGTAACTTGTTTTCAGTTGTTCAAAACTAATTCGCATCAGATAAGACTGTTTATCGGCGTTACAGTAACGTCACACTCGTTTCATACCTGCGTGTTTTTCCTGTGCCATCTTCAGTGGGTACTTCATCGAGCCTGTAGCACCACCAGGTAGAGAACGAGAGAAAGTAAAAAATAGGGAGAGAGTTTTATGTTCATTCTGCACAAAATTTCTTTATAAATGATTTTTCTTAATATCAGCTACATGAAACGTAATATAGACCTGTTTGAAGAAAAGTGTCACGCAATTCTCCAGGATGCAGTATTGGTCAGTACTAGGAGAAGACTTCCTATAATTATATGTACAGAGACCAGTATCTATTGTGATACTGCTCGTTTTATTTGTGGCAAGTAACGTATAGTATTTGCTGGTACAAAAAGGAATCTCAGTAAACAGCACAGTAAATTATCACAGTGAACACTTGTGGACAAATTCAAATTCGTGAGTATTCGTGGGGATAAAAATTAGGATCACTTCAGCATCAGTGTACGGGCAAGAATTGTAGGTGGCAGACTCTTGAGGGCATACACTTTACGCAACAGATTAACATGTGCTGTATATCATCGATTTACGTGCGATGAATTACCAGTTCTATCGGAGAACGTTAACCTTTCAGAAAGCCAACGACTGTGGTTTATACTCAACGAGCAACCGGCCTATTTCCTATGCATCAGGTGACTGTATTTCACCGCAACGTTTCATGAGCAGTGGATTGGTCGAGAAATTCCGGTATCATGTCCTCCCTGTTCACCGGATCTCAATCCGTTGGATTCCTAGCTATGAGGACATTTAAAGGCACTAGGGTATACGTAACCTATAGACGATGTGCATACGTCATAGGAGCGTGTGACCAACACATGTGGCACCATCTGAATGGAGCCACGAGTGTTTAAAAGAATGCGTCATACAATATGAAGAAGAGTTGAAAGTTGTGTAAGGATGCGCGGCAGAAACAAGCAGCACTGTCTGTAGTGACTACCTCCACGTAACACTCAGATGGGAACGTGAGGACAGATTGAACCGTATCTCGACAGGTGTTGTTTTCCAGGCATACCGTAACAGCAGCTTTTCTTCTAATTTTGACCAATATTACCTGCGTAGAAATATGTCACACTATTTTTAACGTACAGCATAAGATAGTAATTAACATTCCAAAACAGAGATGAGAAACAGAAGAGGGGACGAGAAAATTACTATCGAGCCGTTTCTGAAGCAAAGCTAGTAATGTTGGCCGTATACGAAACTTTACATTCTGAAGTTCGTAGATAGTACTATTAGTGTCAGCAGCATTCTTGTAGCGTAGGATGAACAATATTGCGCACTCAGTTACTGTAATGCCTTGCCTGCAGCTATGACAAATTATTTCAATCTTCTTCCGTCTAGCCTTTTTGGGGACAGATTAGTTTCTACGGAAGACAGGTATTTGAGTGTTCTAAGCGACGCAATTATCATTCTTTTTCTGTCTGTAGCACAGGGGTTTCAGCACGCTATTTCCAACTGTTACTATTTAGACAAAATATCGTACAAAGGAACTGACGCTAATTTCGCGGATCAGTTCTTCAAGACAATGCTCTAATAAGACGTGAAGGAGTAACATTGGATTTAAATAGAAACGGGCGAATCTATAGGAGAAAAAAAAAATGTATTTCGTTCTGTTATAAGTGAAAGTTTACATGTGAAAATAACCTGACAACCTCGTGAAAAGATTGTTTGCTGGGTCTGTAAAGAAAAATAAAGAATTCAGATGGCTCAGAACTGTAGGCTCACCTAGTGGGCAGAAGACCCTTTCACACATACGTGTGGCGGTTTGCCTACGAAGCGGGCGGCAACATGGGCGTTCGTATCAGATGGCTGTAAAGCATGTCAAAGACGGGACTAAAGATTGGAGCTTAACGTGTCATTGACTTTTAACTTTCGAGCCTTTAGGGATGGGAGCTCTGTTGAACAAGAAAGCCGGCCGGGGTGGCCGAGCGGTTCTAGCCGCTACAGTCTGGAACCTCGCGACCGCTACGGTCGCAGGTTCGAATCCTGCCTCGGGCATGGGTGTGTGTGATGTCCTTAGGTTGGTTAGGTTTAAGTAGTTCTAAGTTCTAGGGGACTGATGACCTCAGAGGTTAAGTTCCATAGTGCTCAGAGCCATTTGAACCATTTGAAGAAGGAAAGGGGAAGCAAGCCATGTCGAACGAATAATATCGACATTTAATTAACTGATTTACGTGGAGTGAAGAAGAACCTCCTTCTGCTGGAGAATCACTACTCATTCTGTGATTCTCCAGCAGAAGGAGGTTCTTACTCATTGGTCTGAAGATGACCACAGTAGTGGTCGAAACCGGTCACCGTAATAAATAAATTGTGATCAAGACTGTTTTTTGATAATAAAAATTACGTTACTGACGTATACGTCGTAGTGGCTGCCGCTGCTGCTCACAACACAGTCATCACTACGGCCCTTCTCACTACTAAACGAATACGACAATGATTCAGTATGGTAGTGAGTGTTTCGTCTCATTCCTGGTTATCGATCGCATCAACACCAGCTGGAAACACAGACTACTACCACTGCCTTCTGCCAATCACATAGTTATTTTATTCGTGGTACATGCTGCATTGGAAGCTCTGGTTAATATTGCCACTCTATACACACGTCAACAATGGTCACTTAAGCTCAACAGACTCAATCAAGACACAACTCCCTCGCACCACGAGGAAAAAGACAGCTGTGCCTATTGGGAAATTCAACTTAGGATCTCCTTGGTAAGAGTACCATACCACATTTCCATTTTTTAGTCCACTATCAGTCAACTATCAAATACATGCAGAGAGATACTGCATAACGTCGTTCCGTCAGCGATGATGGAACCGGGAATATTGCACGATATTCCCTATTCTGAGGCCCAATTACCGATCATGATCACTTCCCATTTTGTTCGTCAGTTGCATATTGATATTTGGCATCAGCAGCGCTCGTTTATGGATGAAAGTTCTCCTCGCTTTCACAAAGATGGTGGTGGTGGTGCTGGTTAGTGTTTAACGTCCCGTCGACAACGAGGTCATTAGAGACGGAGCGCAAGCTCGGGTTAGGGAAGGATTGGGAAGGAAATCGGCCGTGCCCTTTCAAAGGAACCATCCAGGCATTTGCCTGAAACGATTTAGGGAAATCACGGAAAACCTAAATCAGGATGGCTGGAGACGGGATTGAACCGTCGTCCTCCCGAATGCGAGTCCAGTGTGCTAACCACTGCGCCACCTCGCTCGGTTTTCACGAAGAGACTTCCGATCTGTTCATTGTTTCGGGCATCTCATATTGCCAATTGACAGAGTTCTTTCACTTCTTCTGCAACTCTATCATTCAAAATTTTTATGTTAACCACATTATTGTATTCTTTTCAATTAATCAACATCACCTTCACCTCTTTTTTATCTGTCCGTAAATGATTTTTTCTGCAGATAATAATTATGTAAAATGCACTATCGGATCAAAAGTATTCGCACGTCTATTACTGGACACTACTAAATCGTATTCGCCTTTTTTGTGATTCATCAGCCTTCTGACTTGTTTGCTGTGGTCCGCCATGAATTCCGTCCTGTACCAATCTCTTCATCTCAGAGTACTATTTTCAACCTACGTTCTTCATTATTTGCTGGATGTATTCCAATCTCTGTTTTCTTACAGGTTTTACTCTCTACAGCTCCCTCTAGTACCGTGGAAGTCACCCCTCGTTGTCTTAACAGATGTCCTATCATCCTGTCCCCTCATCTTGTCAGTGTTTTCCATATATTCCTTTCCTCGTCGATTCTGCGGAGAACCTCCTCACTCCTCACCTTATCAATCCACCTACTTTTCAACTTTCTTATTACACCACATACCAAATTCTTCGGTTCTGTTCTGCACTTATTTCCGTCATTGCTTCTTTGATGCAGAGATTGGACATTAGGGGCAAAAGACTACACCCCTGTCTTGCACACTTTTTTAATCCGAGCTCTTCGTTTATGGTCTTCCACTCTAATTGTTCGCTGTTGGCACTTGTACATGTTGTGTATTACCCTTCTTTTCCTACAGCGTACCCCTATTTTTCTCAGAGTTTCGAACATATTGAAGCATTTGACATTATCGAACGCTTTTTCCAGGTCCACAAATCCTATAAACGTGTCTTGATTCTTCTTCAGTCTTCTTTCCATTATCAGTCGCAACGTCACAACTGTCTGTCTGATGCCTTTACCCTTTCTAAAGCCGAACTCCTTTTCTAATACATACTCAGTATTCTTTCCCATTCTTCTGTGTGTTATTCTGGTCAGCAACTTGGATGCATCAGCTTTTAAGTTGGTTGTGCGGCAGTTGTCGAACTTGTCGGCTGTTGCAATCATCGAAATTGTGTGGACGAGGTTTTTTAGAAAATCAGATGGAATATCTCCAATCTCATACATTCTGCACACCAACGTGAATATTTGTTTGATGTCACTTCCCCATTTTTTTTTTAGAAGTCTGGTGGAATGTTAACTATTCCTTCAACCTTATTCGATATTAAGTCTCTCAAAGCTCTTTTAAATTCTGATTATAATACTGAATCTCCTATCTCCTCTATAATGGCTCCTGTTTCCTCTTCGATCACATCAGACAAATCTTACGCCTCATAGTGACCTTCAGTGTACTCTTTCACCTCTCCGCCTTGTCATCCTGCATTTGACAGTGGAATTCCCATTTAACTCTTAACGTTGTCACTCTGGCTTTTGATTTTACAAAACGTTGTTTTGAGTTTTCCGAATGCTGAGCCAGTCCTTCCGACAAACATTTCTTTTTCGTTTTCTTCATATTTTTCAAGCAGCCGTTTCGCCTTAACTTTCCTGTACTTCCTATTCATTTCATTCCTAAGTACCTGTATTTCTATATTCCTGAATTTCATACTTCTGTACGTCCCTCTTTTATCGATAAACTGAAGTATTGCTTCTGTTACCCATGGTTTCTTCGTATTACGTTCTTTGTACCTATGTTCTTCTTTCCGCCTTCTGTGATTGCCCTTTTTTGAGATGTCCATTCCACTTCAACTGAATACCTAATGAGCTATTTCTTACGGCAGTATCTATAGCCTCACAGAACTTCAAGCGGATTTGTTCATTCCTTAGTACTTCCGCATTCGACTTCATTGAGCACTGAATTTTTCTGAACAGTCAGTTCAACTTCAGCTTATTTTTCATCACTACTCAGTTTGGATGCTAGTCTATATCTTCTTCTGGGTACGCCTTACAATCCAGTATCTGATCTCAAAATCACTGCCTGGTCTTGATGTAATCTAACTGAAAACTGCCCTTATCGTACGGCCTTTTCGAAGTATACCTTCTCCTCTTTCAGTCCTTGAATAGAGTATTCGCTATTACTATCTGAAATTTATTGTAGCATCCAATTAGTTTTTCTCTTCTCTTATTTTTACTACAAAGAATACATTTTCTCGTAACCCTTTCTTCTACATCTTCCCCTACAACCGCCTTAAAACCTCCTACGACTATTAGATTTTCATGTCCCTTTACATACCGTACTGAATTACTCTTTCAATATACTCATACACTATCTCTACCTCTTGATCTTCTGCTTGTGGCGTCGCCATGTACACCTGGTCTGTCGTTGTCAGTGTTGTTTTGCTGCCTATTCTGATAAGAACATCACTATCACTGAACAGTTCACAGTAGCCGGCCGCTGTGTCCGAGCGGTTCTAGGCGCTTCAGTCCGGAACCGCGCAGCTGCCACGGTCGTAAGTTCGAATCCTGACTCGCGCATGGGTGTGTGTGATGTCCTTAGGTTAGTTAGGTTTAAATAGTTCTAAGTCTAGGGCACTGATGACCTTAAATGTTAAGTCCCACAGTGCTTAGAGCCATTTGAACCATCTGAACCAGTTCACAGTAACTTATTCTCTGTCCCCCTTCCTACTCATAACGAATCCTACTCCCGTTATACCATTTTCTGCTGCTGTTGATATTACTAGATATTTAACTGACCCGAAACTGGGTCTTCTTTTGCATTTCACTTCACTGACGCCCATTATATCTAAATTGAGCCTTAGAATTTCTATTTTCAGATTTGATAGCTTCCCTGCCACGTTCAAACTTCTGATATTCCATGCCACGACTCGTAGAGCGTTAGCCTTTCGTTGATTACTCAGTCATTTTCAAATGGTCACCTCTCCTTGACAGTCCCCTCCCAGAGATACGAATGGGGTGGTAGTCCGAATTGTTTTGCAAACGGAAAGATTACAGGCCACACATCCTGTGGATGCAAATTATATGACTACTGCATCCTCATTGCTGATTCTTTCCCTTTCAGGGACAGTTTCCCATCCCGAAGGAAAGAGATTGCCTTGAACTTTCTGTCCGCTCCTCCGCCCTCTTTGAAAAGGCCGTTTTCTGACTGAGGGTGACTTCTTATGCAGCAAGTCTTCGGCCGCCATTGCTGATGATTTTTATTCTATATTTAGTCATGACGGTCTTTGAACCCAGGACCGAGGACTTTTCAGTTACTAATTAAAGACACTATCCCTATACCACAGGTGCTGTCTTCATCTTTATGACGTGTTGAATTCCGCTGGAGACACTGTGAATGAGGTGACTGTCTGTAGAAAAATGGCAGCCCATTCTTCATCCAGTGTCAAATCCAGGGAAGGTAATGATGTTGGAAGCTGAGGTTTCGAGAGAAGTCTATGTTCTAACTCATCCCAAAGGTATTTCCTCTGGGTTCATGTCGGGAGTCTGAGCAGGCCAGGTCGCTTCAGCAAGGTTATTGTACACAAAACATCGCCTCACAGGTGCTACTTTATGACAGGGTGCCTTGTCATGCTGATACAATCTATGTCTACATGACTACACCTGCATGACTATTCTGCAGTTCACACTTAAGTGCATGTTAGAGGATTCATCGAGCCACTTCCACACTCTTTTTCTACCGTTCTACTCTCTAACAGCGCACGTGAAAAACGAAGACTAAATCTTTCAGTGTGAGCTCCGATTTCTCTTGTCTTATTATAGTGCTCGATTCTCCCTATGTAGATGGGTGTCAACAAAATACTTTCGCATTCGGAGCAGAACGTTGGAGATTGAAATTTCGTGAAACGATTCTGTCGCAAAGAAAGACGCATTTTCTTTAATGATCGCCACCCCATTATGCGTATCATATTCGTGGCACTCTCTCCACTATTCCGCGATAATACAAAACAAGCTGTTCTTCTTTGAACTTTTTCGATGTCGTCCGTCAATTCAATCTGGTAAGGAACCCACACTGCGTAGTAGTACTCTAGCAGAGGTCGAACAAGCGTAGTGTAGCTAGTCTCTTTAGGAGACCTCTAGCATCCTCTAAATGTTCTGACAATAAAACATAGTCTCTGATTTCCCATCCCCACAACATTGTCCATGAAATCGTTTCAGTTTAAGTTGTTCGTAATCGTAATTCCTAAGATTTTAGTTGAGCTGATAGGCTTTAGATTTGTGTGATTTATTGTGTAATCGAAATTTAATGCATTCATTTTAGTCCTCATGTGGATGACCTCACACTTTTCATTATTTATGGTCAGCTGCCACTTTTTCCAACACACAGATATCCTGTCTAAATCATTTTTAAATTGATTTTGATCTTCTGATGACTGTACTACACGGTAAATGACAGTATCATCTACAAACAATCTAAGACGGCTGCTCAGATCGTGTCCCTAAATCGTTTACGTGGACTAGGAACAGCAGAGGACCTATAAAAATACCCGGTGGAAAGCCAGCTATCACTTCAGTTTCACTCAATGTCTTCCCAGCTGTTATAAATTTTGTAAGCCCTCGTCGCCACTTTTGTAAAGTCTCGTCGCCAGTTTTGTAAAGGCCTCGTCGTTATTGCTGTGGGGTCGAGTTGCCACTGTTACATTATGACGAGTTTGTGAGTTCGTGAAACGGCTTACGCTGCAGTATACCGCTAAGACAATTTCTCCCTGCCGCTATTACACAGCTATGCCCCAGGGTCAGGTAAAAGGATAGGAAAACGAAGGGTCTACATCACTGCAACAAATTAGTAACAAAGTCTCACAAATGAGTTACAAAGTTTACTTACGTTTATGACTTGTTGAATTATGAAGTCTACAACACTGCTTGCAATATAACACAAAAATGCCCTCAATGGCTAACTGCAAATAATAGTAGGTAAATTTCACAGTACATAGCAAATGCAATTTTACAACTGTCTCTTCACTTCTGAGAGTTCACTAAACGACGTACCCTGTCTAAGTGAGCCCTGGACAATGATCTATAACCAAGTGGGCGAGAGCTGTTCTTCTATCTTCCGAGTATGTTTCTGTCCGTTGTCGTCCGGTCATTGACGGACTCTGCTCGGTTGGCAATTGGCCGAGGCGAAGTCGACACCTTCATCCTGAGCGGTGCCCGTGGCGCTGGTGGAACTCGAGCAAATGGCGAGACTCTATGGCACTGTCACCAACTCACATCTTTGAGCTTGTGGTGCTTTTGCCCTGGCTATGTATTGTTCGGACGACACAACAATAACTAACTGTGATCTTTCCTGCATTTAATCACGAATCCAGCCGCACATCTGAGACGATACTCCACAGCACGCAATTTGATTGTTAGCGATTTGTAAAGCATACGTTGACTCAACAATACTTTTTACGCTTGTTTGTTTTTGAAATTGCGCCAGTGCAGTAGTCGTTATAGAGGACTACGTAAATATGATCAGCCCTGAGTAATTGGTCGGAGGAAGTGTTGACATAGTAGGAAGGTCAGTAAACAGCAATTTTTTAGTAGGGGATATTCTCAGGATTCGAGCACTCACAAAAGTTAATGAAGTGAATACAACCGATCATCAAATAATACTAATATGAAACCATCTAAAATCGACAAGGAAGGGAATAATTACAACTCAGTGAGGAAGCGGGCAGCTCACCAGCGCGATAATGAAATACTAATGAAGACTTTGAATAATTGAGTAGCATGAGACAATAGCCTACATCGCCGTCTCCATAGCTCCATGTTTCACAGTAGAAAGTTGTCATTGAAACGTAAAAGGGCTTTCTGCATTTGATACACATAATTCGTATCTCGTTGTTTTATACAAGGCTGAAGATGCGCTATAGTATTACATTTTTATGTTCCAATCATCGTTGGTCCACGATCCATGGTCATGTTTCTGTTTTTGGTGATTCTCATACTTTTGTTGATGCTCAGTTCTTTTCTTATAGCTTTCGAATGAGATCGAAAAGATTGGCTGATTGAAACAGTAGCTGAATTTTACGTCAATGCTTAACGGATCATGACAACACAATTAAACAGGAAACAGTTCTGTGATGTTATACAATATCTCAATATCTTACACGCAACGTCGGGAAAGTATATCCTAATTCATATAACAGACTGATTGAGTTCAACCGTTTCTTGCGTCACGTTAACTCTCAGGCCGACCACTGCACATTGTTTTTCTATCCTCGTGTATGTTATCCTGATGAATCTTGTATAACGTCAACACTTTACACACAGGTAACCTTCGTAAGCCAATATACGGCAATTATTTGATTTATTTCCAACAACAAATCATGTTCCTATAACCAGCTCCTGTTGAAGTGAGAGATATGCCCCGTTTTGCATCACACATTCGTGAACGATTGGACAGTCTCAAATACGTTTCATACTCCTTAGCTACCATCACCCTTCCTTCCCAAAAGACGACAGTCATAAAGTATAATGTGTATTTGTAATCAGTGTTATCACCCAACGAGCGTCCTGTGTTCTGAAACATGCAAAGCAAAAAGGGAACTCAAAACTTGTTATGAACACAGCAGTGCTCTTCCAACTACTTTCAGTTCAGTGATCAGTCAGCCACGTGGATACGATATTTAATTTTTATTCTTGAGTTATTTTTAATGACTCTAGTAATTTTAATCATATTTGACAGAGCAGACTTCAGTTTTGGTGCTAAAGACCTAGGTGGCATGTGCCGAAACAATTCTGTCACTACGGTAACAGCTCTTTGTCGCCGATGGTGTTAGTGGTATGCATTAGACCTATTTCGTCGCCTCTCTCCGACCTGAGAATTGACTAATAAGCCCAGTCATTGCCGGATCTACCGCTTAAAGCAGAAACCCGAAAACTAGCGGAATGAAGCAGTCTGCACGGCGACAACAAGCCAGTGTCGAATTAAGTTTACGAAAAACGTCATTTTTAGTTTGTCGTTAAACTATAGATGTGAAGTGCCCCAACGTGGACGAAAAATTTTATGGAATTTATTGCGAACAACATTCGCTAGAAATTTAAAGATAACTGATACTATTTCAATATAATTTTCTCAAGGATTCCTTTTTCCAGTTGTGTCACAATTCCTGCCAGGGTGCGATACGCCCTGGCTGCAGTGTGTACTGCGTGCTTGGACTATGTCTGGTACTTGAATCGCTGGATTTCTCATATCAGTACGGCTGACTTGTACTCTTTTCGGCACAATAATAAACCTGATGCAAACATTACAACATGTATTCTTCCACGTTTGCTTGAATCTCATTGGATATAGATATAGTTTCATGTGGAGCGGAAGCCAAGCCGTGTCCAGTACAGTCAAGTACGATCACAAAGGATACGTTTTGTACTTCGTTACATGCACATAGACTGAGCGATAATGGGTGACAACTTTAGCGGCGCATTAACTTGGACAGCCCTGGCCTGCCACCTGCAGTTGAAGTTAAGACGTAAAAAGATCCGAGCAAAGAAAATGTAGCTTCGAATGTTGTCTAATTTTTCAAGCGAATGAAATAATATTCGGCAAAACCCCAGCACTACCAGACGATTCTCAGGACGCCAGACGAAAAGCATAAAATTCTCTTGTTCTCACCTACCACAGTGTTTCAATTACAAACAAGAGTGATGAAAATTCGTAACTTAAACACAGGGTAAGTTTTCTGAGGGATCTATATGTGATGCAAAAGCATGCTGCAGGGATTTCACAGAATTTTTTAATGCTGAAGCCACTGACGATATTAATTACAGTCAGTCGTCTGGTAATCTTTTAGTTCCTTCGTTATCCGAATCCGAGAAATACATTTCAGTTCTGGAACTGCCAACTGCTGCGTTGGTAACGAATCAATCAACAACAGAATCCACATAGCACACAGGCACCGCATTTTCTCCTCTTCTTCTATGACGTGCCGTTCTATATTCCGCCAGCGTTGGCAGTGACATGTGAAAAAGCTGTGTGCATTAGTTCCAGTAGTCCGGCAGCTTAACAGTCGTGTTATTTCTCGCAAAAAAGATCCCTTTACCTGGCTCCAGATCAGTTCTGTTGGGTTCATATTGTAGTGGCACAGTGGCCAACGTAAAAATGCAGCATTTTTATGGTGTGCTCAATGCTATGAAAAAAAATGCCTCTCATGTTTCTACGACATTTATCACTCTGAGACTATACCTGTAGTATAAAATGATGGACATAGTCTAAATAAAGAGTATTTGGTTTTTCATTTTTGTCCTAAAAATAAGTTGTTATGTTTTCTTAATTTAAGCAACCTTTATTTAAAAAATTTCATAAAATATCGATGATTAAGAATTTATATTTGAAATGAAAACTGGAATTTCGCGTTAACATGTAATTACAAACAACAAGACGTCCATTAGTCACAAAAATGACGATGAATTATACAATTAACGACATGTAGGTATTACAAATCGAGCGAAAATAAATAATGACTAAGGCGAGACTTGAACCAGTGATCCATAAACGGTACCATTTTATGTATCTACTATGTTACCAATTGCCCTACACATCCAGTGTGCATTTGTATTTCAACTGTATCACATATAGTCCCTCTAAAAACGTTAAAGCCGATTTTTTCTGTAAATTTATGAAAAACATTAAGAACAACATATTTCTCGGCACTTTTCAACTGTGTTCCACACGCGTGTTTCACTACGGAGGAGGAAGCAGCATCAGCCATTTTCACGCTGTGTAGTATCAGCGTGACAATCGGAGCACAACAATACAGACTGTGATTGTGATTTAAATGCAAAGCACATAGCTAGAGTGTGATTAAGAAAAACGCTGGTTGCTGTTAATACAGTAGAATATCTTAAAGTTTCAGTTAACGTAACTAAGTAATAAGATATCTAATACATAAGTAGGGCCTACTTCCAAGAGCATAACAACAACAGCGTACATGTGCTGCGGCTCCTGACAAATCATCGCGTTTACTTATGTTTACATCAGGTTTATTCTTATGATAAACAGAGTATAGGACTAACAGGGAGGTGCTACAGAGTAACTCATCCGATTTTTTTTTATGTTAAACATAGTCGGTCGTTGACCCATTGTCAAAGATATTTTGGCGTGCTCGACGCCGTGCTACCTTGCCGTCTTGCTAGGACACCACAGAGTTACGACTCTGCAAAACAGGGGAGCAAGCACGTCATGCCAAAGAAGCTTAGGTCCCGCCTGCGGGCACTGCTCTATGTGGCTCTGGACGAGTAACTGGTGTTTGGTGGAAGATCCTGTGGGCGTTGTGCAGTGGCGCCCTTGCAGTTGGGTGCGTAGTGTCCTTTCTTTCTGACGTCGTGGAACTTTTTTTTTTTGTCATCAGTCTACTGACTGGTTTGATGCGGCCCGGCACGAATTCCTTTCCTGTGCTAACCTCTTCATCTCAAAGTAGCACTTGCAACCTACGTCCTCAATTATTTGCTTGACGTATTCCAATCTCTGTCTTCCTCTACAGTTTTTGCCCTCTACAGCTCCCTCTAGTACCATGGAACTAGCAGTGGAGAAACCATGGCAGCCTTAGTGAATGGTTACCGGATAAGGTCTTTCAATACTGGTGCTGCACATCAGTGACCTGAAACACCAGACAGAGTTGTCAGCCACTTCCCACATTAGTCGCCTACTGTTGATTCTGATGGAGAACAAAGGTCCAAAATGGCTCTGAGCACTATGGGACTTAACATCTGAGGTCATCAGTCCCCTATAACTTAGAACTACTTAAACCTAACTAACCTAAGGACATCACACACATCCATGCCCGAGGCAGGATTCGAACCTGCAACCGTAGCGGTCACACGGTTCCAGACTGAAGTGTCTAAAATCACTCGGTCACACCGACCGGCCGGAGAACAAAGGAACACTTCCGTGAATGGCCAGCGTCACATATGGTTGCTAATAGTTTCTTCACTTGAATTAGGATAAGAGGCTCATTTATGCTCTGAACGTTCGGGTGTGTGTCTGGGCTTTGAAGTTGCTGAATTCAACTGGGGCGTAAGGCGTTTATTGGTTTAAGAACTGTTGATTAATGAACATAAGTTAAATAATATACATTTTATTACGTTTTTGCTGACGCAATACCTTTTAAATGGTCTTATTGTGGGGTCCATTTACTTTAGTGCTGTAAACCTTCCGACTTTTTTTTTAATTTAAAGGATAATGATACTTGAACCGAGTTATGAAAGATTACAGCTAGTTCTCTGTCAGGTGGTCATCCTGAGCCGAAATTGAGTTTACACAAGTTGCAAGAATTAAATTCTACCTTATCAGAAAGTGTATTTTCTGTTAAAAATTTTCTTTGACATTCCTGGCCGTAACCCTTATGGTGAATATTAAGTTTTGCTACTGGTTTTAAACGCATCGAATCCAAGATTGACAACATACGTTTCAAGCACGTTTCCTTTATGTTAAAGTATTATTTGCTAGTGTACGTTCTGTAATGTTTTAATATTGTGTTTTTTAGATTTTGCCTGTATCCGACAAGTATTAATGTATTCTGTGAAGGCAATTATCAGCAAGGTACAGGCTGTTTGTTTGGAGGCTACACCATTCATTGTGTGCTACCATCACTATCACTTGAATTTTTTTTAGTTATTCAACTTTTTATTTGTTGGTAATTTACTGTTGAATGAATGTATATAATTTATGTGGGATTGTGCCAACAGTCCCTCCATGACAGAATCGATCGTGCTTAAATTCTTGTCCAGGATTACTCAAAAATTACGAAGGCTTTTCAAATAAAACAAGTGTTATTATCATTATACATCCTTATTCTTTTATGTCTATATATATGCAGCCCTCAGCCACTAGAGAGCTCAGAATTGTAGCGTGTGTAACGTAACTATGTCGGTGCTTCAGAAACAACGTGACGTAACAGAGATTCGAATTCGAAGAGTCTGTCAAAATGTGGAGCACCGTCTCTTTCAGGTTGACAACGTCAGATCATATAACGAGCCCTGAGACATCTGCAACAACCCGATGCCATGGGTTCACTGTCATCAGTCATCCTCCATACAGTCCCAACTTAGTACCATCCGATTTTTACCTGTTTCCAAACTTTAAAGAACATCTTCAAGGACTTCACTTCGATTACGGTGAAACGATGCAATCAGAAGTGAGGTTCTTGCTCCATCAACAGAGTCAAACATTCTGCAGTGGCGGTACCACTGAACTGCTCTCTCGTTGGGAGAAATGTATTCATCACCAGGGTAGCTATGTTGAGAAATAAACATGAAGACATGAAGAATAAAGTTTTGCAATGTTAATAATGTTCCTTTTATTTAAAAATCTTTGTGCACTTTAACATAAGAAATTCCGAGGCATTACTTTTCAGCATGCAATCACATTTGCAGTGTTTCACAGTATTCATTGTTTGCATAACAACAGTCAGCCCAATGTTTGTGTTGTTCCCCGCACTCTTAACTTGTAATACACTTGTAACTGCTCTTTTGTGATACCCCTTTTTTCTAAATTAATTGGACAATCGACCGCTCCACAGATGGGATGAAGCAAATTCTGTAAAAATAATCTGTGAAACAAAGGACTGTAGCTTCTTTAGCGAGGAATCTTGTCTCTCTCTCTCTCTCTCTCTCTCTCTCTCTCTCTCTCCTTTTTTTTTTTTTTTTTTTTTTTTTTTAACTTTGCCTCCGGCACAAACGCACGCTGCGAAAAGAGCGTGTTTGTATCTTTTATGATAATATATGCGTTAAACTTCGAAATGTTCTTATTTGAAAATGGTTATTACATCTACCTTGTTCTAACCCACATTTTTTTATTACAGAATGTCAGACGAGACTACCAGGAAGTCTTCGTAAGGTGACAGTAGTATGTTTAAGAGAGTTCTAGCTCAAAGAGCATTGCCAAGTTAAATTTCCAGGATACCGACCAAGAATCCAATTTCTCAGTCCCCCCCACCAAAAAAATCTCATTTTGGAAAGTATTTCAAAAGGAACTGAAAACAAGAAGTTAAAAGATATTTAAATAATTCATTGAATTAATATTAAATTTTCAGTAAGCATTCTATTTTGGGAATCATAAGCTACATATTTTAGCATACATAATAACATATGCAATAGTATCATTTGTTATATTCTCGTTAAAGAATACTCATAACTTCATTGTTGTTTTTTGAATAGTTAAAACATTCATTCTTTAATCAAATTAATTACAGCAACTGGATAATTTTGAATAAAATTGTAAAGACTTACATTTACATCATTATTTAATTGAGTTATTCTCATAAAATTTCTGAAAGAATCATAAGTTTTTAAGAAGTTCTTGAGAAAAAAACTTGATTTCTTCCATTTTTCACATAGATATTTTGTAATACAGCACGATGGAATAAAAAATAATCAAGTAAGTGATTATTCTTTCGATTACTTTCGAAAATAAGAAAAATAAAGTAAGGTATAAGGGACATTCAAAAAGAAATGAGCTGGAGACGTAATTACAGAAACCAGTATCTGTATGTTAGAAGTATTGACCCTGGCTGTTGAGACACTTGTCCCACTGTGACACAGGGTGGTGAATGGCTGTCTCATAAAATTCCCAGGGCTGCGATGTTAGCCAATCCCCCCCTTCAGCTGGACAGTCTTCAGTTGTTCTGTTTTAGCAATCGATCAAAATTCTTTTAAAGTGTCACATTTTAGTTCTGTCTTCTATATTTCCTTAATATATCTTTCCTATTAAAATAATTAATAAATTCAAACAGATCTTCTCTAGCCACATTTGAGTACCATTTTCCTTTGACTAATTTTCTAAATCTTTTGAACTCAATCCATACTTTCCTTTTCAATAATTTTCGAAGTGTTTAAAGAGTTCAGCTTTTCTCAACATTTTTTCCATTGTATTTATAGATGAGGAAGTTATATTTTTTAATAAAACTTTTACTATTATAATGTACCTTTGAGAGTTTAGATTTTGAGGGTCTGATTTATAAAGAATAAAATTTATTAGATGTGAAATTTTTAAATTAGAAAATGAGAATTTGGTTTTATCGATATGGACAAATGAGATTTTTTTACTCTTATTTATAAAGAATAAAATTTATTAGATTTGAAATTTTTTAAATGAAAAATGATAATTTGATTATTTAATATAGGCAAATGAGGTTTGATGGTTTTTATTTATAAAGCATAAAATTTATTACATTTGAATTGTTTTAAAAGAAGATGGAAATCGTGCTTTTCCATATAAGCAAATGAGACTTTCAAAAATGTTGATTTTTTTCTTTTGAATTGAGATTTCCATTGCTATAATTATCTACGTTTATTAAACAGCTCAACTTTGTTCATCAATTTTGTTTCCGTTGTATTTATTTGGAATTTAATTTTTCGAAATAGAGAAATGAGATTTTTTGGTGGGGGGAAACTGATAAATTGGATTCTTGGTCGGCATCGTGGAAATTTGACTCGGGAATGCTCTTTGAGCTAGAACTCTCTTAGACATACTTCTGGTGATGCAACTGATCGGCCGCCTTTGCAGCAACCTATACGCCGATTTGCATAATCAATCACAGAACCTGCCTTCAGTATCTTTTCGTGATTCACGAATTCCAATTGCAATTTGTTGTACGAATTTCACGCATGCCATCATTGGCGACACAAATCTTTATTAGCGATGCATGATCTAGCATCATCCTATTAATGACTGACCACGAAAACCAATTATGCCGATCACCTTTTTTTCTTTATCAGAATGTCTTGTCTTTCTTGTAATAATAATAATAATATTTCTATGTTCATTAAACCTATTGTAAAACCATTATTATTATTATTATTATTATTATTATTATTACATTTTTTGTTCAAATAAAGAGAAGAGAAATACAGTTCCACCAATTTACGTTCCTGTTAAGAAAACGTTTCAGTAAGACACGCCCTGCTGGTGTAGTTACCTTGTTATGTGGTGGGTGCAGAGAAGAGATGAGGCGCCGTGTGGCTGGCAGTGGCGCGACTGCTAGTGGTCGGTGGCTGGTGAGTGTCGCCTCAGAGGCGTGCGGCGCCCGCGGCGCTGCAGGAGTCGCCCCAGCGGAGGGAGGTCTTCTGCGAGGGGCTGTTGCGCGTCCTAAAGGCCGGCCCGCAGGAGCTCATATCGCCGGCACCCGCGCCGCCGCATCCAAGACCGCCGCCGCGCCGATCTGTGGACGACACTTTCACTGTAGCGTCTAGTCTCACCTACCTGCATTGAATTACGACCGTAACGCATAGAGGAAGACGTACTTCCACCTCTTGACGCAAGTGATCAAAGTGCCATCATCTGCCGAAATTTTCCTTGTCTGTTATGCTGTGCAACAGTGGGGCTTTGCAAATACTGCATGATGAAAAGTTGAAGGGTCCCTCTGATTCTGTCCCTGTATGTAACTGTAAAGCAAACAAGTAAAACTTGCTCAAAACGGAGTCGCCTGGGACTAAAATAATTTTCCAAATTGGACACGTTTCCGGATTACACAAAACTCACTGGGCTACGCAAAATTTGTCAGGTAGAGAGTGAAAAACTTGTACGGTTTGGGCAATCTCCAAATTATACACGTGTCGATTTGAGCAAGTTTTACTGTAGTATTTTCGCATGCTTTATTTATTAACTAGCTGTACCCCGTCACGCTTTGCTGTGGTTCAGTCTGGTTAAATGGAAAAGAAAGAACAGATAAAGCGCACGTATCTAATGCGTATGGGAACTGGAAATACGTCCTAAACTCCTTTCCCCCCCTGTCTGTGTGCATTTCCCCCTCCCTCTCTTTTTGCCCATCTCCTACTCTTCCCTCCCCCCCCCCTCTTCCAGCCTCTCTCTGTCCACCTTCTCCTCCTCCCTCTCTGTCTCCATCTCTCCCAGCCCCCTCTCTCTGTCCACCTCCTGCTTTTCGGTCGCAGTGTCCATTTCCTCCCATCCCTCTGTCCAGCTCCTCTTCTCCTTCCCCTTCTCTCTGACCTTGATCCTTGTTTATTTTTACTGCACATTCAGATTATCTAGTAGTATTCTCATCGTATTAAAAAACACCACGTCTGTACCATCAGCTGTACAATTATATGTGTATACCGGTTTCGGTTATTGCAACCATACCCACAGGAGAAAAACAGTGTACGAGTACATCAATGGATCAAAAATACGTGTTCGTCAAATATGATCCAGTCAAATGTAGAACATAAGACAATAGTCTGTCTTAACACAGTCCACACTAACGTGATGTGCCTTGCCACAATTAATGTAAGAAACAACTTTTTGGAGCGCAAGTTTAGTAAAGTTAAATTAGTGTTTGGTTCTACTTATGGTTTTTGGATCAAATTTTCCAGTGCAATGAAAACATGATTGCGTATAAATTAAACTAAGGATTCTTCTCGGTATTTTCAAAGCCAAATGAAGGACAAATGTGGTATCAAATATACTAGCGTGAGGTTCAGTTTTCCAAAAACTTATTCAGTTACTTCAAAGAAATCAGGAAATTTGAGAAAAAGTTAATTCGTGATTTATGGAGAAAACTGAAATATTTCACGAGCAGCTGCTGCCGCCTATCTAAACGAAGCACCATACAGTTCATCTCTTCAAGGTTCAGCCATTTTGCAGATAAAAGTTGAATTGTTGTGATATTTAATTGCGAAAAACGCTGTCTCCAAATCAAGCACTAAATTTAGGACATTCCGTGAAGAGAAGGCGCTAGGAGGGCAAATAAGGTGTCGAAACGTTTTTCTATTCGTGAATTTTGCATTCGTGACATACTTCACTGTCAGAACGATTTCCTTCGATGCAAACGCTAAATTTAGGATATTTTGAGAACAAAAGACGCTTGACAGTGATTTTATAAGCGTATCTATGGTAATGCCTCAATACTGTCGCAGATGTATAGATCACTATTGCTTCAACTGTAGCCCTCAGCGCTTCACCATTGTTCGCTATCAAGGATGTTATTACACTGACTCGACTACAGAATGTCTCAAACGTCACCTGAGTTGCGCAAGGATGCCTGGTAAACATGGAAGAACTTCCAGCAACATTGAAAGCAGAGAAGTGTGTGAGAAGCACCAAGAAGGAGAAACATCGTCCTGGTAGTGAGAAAATTATTTCCGGGCATTGACACTTTCCCCACCAAGTCTCGACCTGTTGGTGATCGTCAAATGTTTCCACATATTTTCGTATGTTGTTCAGCTAACAAAAAAATTAGTAAGCTGGTGCTAGATAACAATATTGAAATAACAGGATACTAACTGGTATGTAAGTGTATTGTACTTCATACACTCTGAACAAAACTTGAAATTTAAAAAGAAACTGAGAAAAACGATCCACTGTTTTGTGAAATCATTTGTCTAATAGTAAGAAATGAAATAGATTAGAAAAGCATTTGATGTGCCTTTGAATGATGTTAGAAATAATGAATAGAAAATGAGGCACCGACTGAGAATGTAAATTTACCGTTGTAATACACAGTGTTAGAACTTTACACAGTAGTAGATAACATTTGTCTTTTGGATTACGCGGTTTTTACAGTCTGCTATTGTACGACGTTGACGTATTTGTATCCACGATGTCCGAAGGTATAAAACACATCCAACAATTTTTCAATCTTAAAAATGATTCAGTAGAGAACCCCCAACTATCAGGAGAGAGAATGTGTACGGCGCAAGAAGCAGTGCCTCCCTCACGAATTGCTGCCGACGTCACTGTTCTTGCTGATCTCATTTGTCCGATTAGAAACTACATGATTTCAAGCACCATTTACTGTTATACAAATGACTTCACAAAACGTTTCACTGTTTTCTTTTCCATTTTTTTTTTTATTTTCAAGTTGTAGTTGAGATCTTGTCACTACATAGGTGTCCACCTGGAATTCTACCTTGTAGTCCTGTGAACACCAGGATGTCCGATTTTCGGTGTTTGGCAGCGCTTAACTTTCACTGAGTACTTTTATTTAAAATGTGTGTTAGTAATGATTAGTTACTGCTTTTTGTTCTGCCAACTGTCACTGTGTATTTTTCGGTCGTCTTTTACTAGCGCTATAGTGTCTGTACGCAGTTTTGCATTCGTTCGTTTGCTCTGTAGCTGCGAGTGTCGCTGTATGTCAAAGAGCCCTGGCAATAAACAAGAAAGTAAGAAGCAAACAAATTAATAGAACCAATTACTCATCATGACAGTCACTAAAAATAACAAATCGAGATGCAGAATATAACCGGACTAAATAGTAACTTACTCAGTCTCCCAACCAGTGGCACTCTCATCCGTAGTGGGGAAAAAAACGAAATACATCAAATAAACAGCAAATAACAAATTCATACAAAAATGCACAGTGAACGTGAAGTTAAAATTAAAATTAGACTTCCCGTGGTGTGCAGGACAACGAGGTACAGCGCCAGAACGACACACTATCATAATAAGATCTCAGGAACAATTAACAGAACCAAACAGTAACCTAATTTTATGAAATCTGCCCACCAAACCAACAAAAAGACAATAATGAAAAAACTGTAATACAATGGTGGACATTGAATTACCTGTTACATTTTATACTTGCAGTATAAGCTCTCCAATTTTTTGTGTTGCCTCTAAATTACAAACGAATGGTAGATGCAGATTTTCCTTGCACTCTTACGATAAAGCTTTGTAATACATCGCTTATGTTATATTGAACAAGTAAGTTGTATTTACGCACGACATTTAGTGACTACGAATTTCCTAATCACGAGTTGGATCGATCGCATCGCACGCTAGACGAACTGAATTTCGCGTCTGGACGTAAAACGCATCTTACGTAAGGTTTCATGTCAACGCCTACCACGAGAAGAATACAGAATCCTGAAATCATGGATCTGCCAGCGGCAAAAGTGATCCTTAGTACGACTGCAATGAAACTCTCAGCGTTTTGGCCGGATAATCCAGAATTGTGGTTCGCCAAACTTGAAAGCCAATTATTCTAGGCCCAGATCACCACAGATGAAACCAAATATACTCGTAGTAATGTGGCAATTGCATATGGCTACAAAAATACAAGCCATGCTATTTTCACCACCAAGCACTGAAAAATACACTTCTATCCAGTATGGGCTTGTAACGCGCTTCTCGAGAACAGAAATTATTCGACTTTAAAAATTGCTATACAATGCAGAACTCGGTAATCGCACACCATGTCACCTACTTCTTCGTCTTCGCACACTCACAGGCAATGCAGTTAACGATATTCTACGCAATGTATAGCTGTCGCGTTCGCCTGCAGATGCACACAAAATACGGTTTGCACTGGTGACTTCGGTCTCTCTCAAACTGTTGACCGTATAGTAGAGATGTATCCATCGACCGGCGTCGCAGCAGTCTCCGGTCTCCGGCAGAACAGAGATTTCTCTGAAAGTACTGGAAGCACAAATAACTCAGCTATTTAAGCAATTCGCGTTATGACACTACCGTCCGCTACTGCTTTACCATAACCTTAAAGTTGTAGGCAGGTCGTGAAATAAAACTATCCTGTTAAAGCAATTATGGTATAAAGCAACAGAGCAGTGTTACCCTCTGAGAGGAATTTTGTTATGTTGACCGTGTGGTACCTAACGGAAATGGCTTATCGGAAATGAAAGTCAGAATTACGTAAATATTTGAACAGTTACAAACAAGATTTTTGCTTATCTACACTGTTTAAAGAAAAAGGAAAACGGTCGCCAGCCTAATTAGGCAAGAGAAAGATTAACGTTCTCGTTTAAGAAAGTAGGTATGCGTAACTTTAACGGACAAACACAACCTAGACTTGGCCACACGCGAGTGCAATGAACTGACACCTGCATATGTTAACGTTAAGGTTGGAACAAACAGCTAGAGCAGCACAAACTATTTGTAAAATTATAATAGATAACAAAACACACTATTACTTTCAGGGCTTATTCAAACTGAATGGTCTTTATAACGTTACTATTTATGTTCACTGCAGAATCATTAATTGGATATAGGTTAAGTCTCTCTCAGTTAAATACTTTACTATTTAAAATGAAAGTTAATTGGAATCCACTAACAGGTTGCTTCTCACTATCATTTGAATACAGAAATTATGGTTTTCCGTTACTTGTTACCGAGCATTAGCAGAATAGACAAACTGTGGATCCTGTTATACTATTAATATGCACTTCTAATACACAAAAGAGACAAACACTTAGCAAACATGAGTATATAACGTTTCACAACTGCAGTTTTCCACTTTTACTACAGTGAGAGACAAAAATATCATATATGTAAGACACTGACTCACCTTCTGCGATTTACAACAGGCAGTAATGTGATCATTTACTAAGCAAAACTTTATAAGCGTCAGATTTAAGAACTTTTAATTTGAAGTTGGCAACAACACATTAACAAGCAGTTTTACTAGGAAAATTATTTCAGCAAGCATCATTAACTTTAACTCACTCTCTTGCCAAATTACTTTCTTTTTACTTTGTTCAAGAGGCATCAATTAGCAAAACACTGGGCTTTAATGTTCTTTCAGTAAAGACACTCGGAAATCACTTTAGTTCCAACGGAGAGGAACCTGAGAGGTGTTATGATAAGGAGAAAAATCAAGGTAGGTACATAAATTCAGTTATAAATTACCTTATATTTGAGCACACTAACACATCCATTAAGCTGATCCTTCACTGTACATCATTGTAGCATTCCGATGCAATGATTGCGCAATGTGGTGGCAAATGCATGTTGCTAGGTGGAATTGCAGGTAGAATTGCTGGACTCTGTCAGTTCTTGGTGGTGATGATAGATACAAATTCCTGAATAGCTCCAGCTATTTATCCATCCATCCGAGGCATTGGAAAGTAGCAGAAAAAGCCTCTCTCGGAACCAGCACAATATGCATCTTTTACATGGCAGTGCTCGGTTTGGTAGCTCGTCCCCGACTGACTCTTGTTCCACCTTTTCTACCTAGGCCAACCACAATTTGCGCGCGCTACTCAGTTCCGTTCCCGAGGGGAATCACTACACCTTTTACATACAAACTAAGAATCCTAAGTGAGGATCAGCAGTTTACATAAGAGTAATCAAATACATTAACTAAAACAGAACATTTGCACATATTGACATTTCTACCAAAAATTATTACACTTATATGTAGTAAGTTTTGTTCCCTCCAAATGGGACAAAGAATTTAAATGACAGAAGCACTACTTTGCATAGAACCAAACCATGACATCAAAGTTTTAACAAAGAAAGGAGTAAACAATTTTGTGTTTTCGATCAATTAAAAACACGTACAGGAGCTTAACGATGTAATATTAAATGAAACAAAAGCAAAATAAATCAGTAGATTACTAGAGCCATGGTGTTACAGTGTCCCTGCGAATTCTGCGCACCACACGTATGTCGTGACGGCGACGCTCTACCAGCGGAAACAGGCGTTCGCCCACCGCGGAGAATATTTGCTGGTGACAGAAAATATTTGGAGTTGCAGCTTAACAGTGTCAACCACCCAGTGACAAGGGAACTGCCGCCGGCAATCAGTAGCGGCGGTGACTGATTTTAAGCCGGACCGCCGTCGACTGCTTTTAACGGAGAACTGTACGAAGCTACAATTTCTCATTGATACAGGTGCCGATCTCTCAGTTTACCCTTCTCATCGTCTTTCATGGCGAACACCAATGGCAACTACCTGTATACTGCGAACTCATCTTCAATAAAGACTTCCAAGTAAACCCGCTTACGTCTAATTTCAATCTTCAAAGTAAATTCGTATGGAATCTCCTCCTAGAGTTTCGTAATCGACGCTTGCTTTACGGTACAACACAGCTGGCTAGTCATGGACACCTACCCCAAGCCAGCCATGCTGTGATCAAAGCGACTGCAGGTGATTCACCATACGACGACCTGCTTCGTCATTTCCCTGAAGTTCCTGTCCATTTCCTACTCCGGTACCGGTAAGACACTCAGCAGTACATCACACTGTCAGCTCGGAAAGGCCGCCAGTTCGTGCACAGCCTCGTCATCTGCATCCAGAAAAACTAAAGGCTGAAATGCAGGAGTTCTCTTTCATGTTAGCACAAAGTATCTGTCGTTCTTCAAGCAGTATATGGGTCCTCCACTCTATATTGTCATTAAAAAGAGCAACAGGTGGGGCCCTTATGGCAACTATAGTCATCTTAACTCCAGAATGATACCTAAACGTTATCCCGTGCCACATACTGAAGACTTTGCTATGCACATTCATGGTAAGACGATTTTTCTCCATGATAGATCTCATTCGTGCTTTTTGTCATATACCAGTTGCATCGGAAGATATACGCGAAACCTGTACATGCAGTCGATCTAAAGCACACGAATTTTTGCACATGCTATTCGAACTGTACAATCCAACCCAGACTTTCCAGCACATCATGGACGAATTAACTAGAGCTTAGAGTTCCGTCGCTTGTACATTGATGATCTACTTGTACTATCGTCCAGCGAGGCAGCATAGGACACTTACAGCAACTTCTCACTTGAAAGCGAGAACATGGTTTAATGATTAACCTGCAAAAATGTGTTTTCGAAGCGACGGATGTTAAATTCCTTGGGTACCTTATGGACGCACAACGAACCCTGCCGTCTCAAGACAGAGTGGAAGCTATTTTCAGTTTCCTGACCTGTTACAATACGAGAATAACACCACTTCTTGGGCTTAAGAAACTTTTGTCGAAGTTTTTTCTGCAACCTCCCAACAAAACGCTAGGATATTCGCCTAAACCTGGAGACAAGCTGCAGTGGACTGAGAAAAGAAAGCATCCTTGGCCAATGTGAGAGCTGCTATTGTTGGGGTTGCGTTATTAACTCATCCTCTTCCTGGTGTACGTATATCTAGCAGTTCTGGTGGACACTTCATCAACTGCAAGTGCAGCTGTGCTGCAACGTGTGCAATATGACTGACACCCTCTACCTTTCTTCAGGAAGAAATTATCACCTCTCAAGAAAACTGGTCAATGTACGGCCGCCAGTTCTATGGGGAATATGCCTCAATCAAGGGATCTAGGCACATGCTCAAAGAAAAACGTTTTACTTTTCTCACAGACCATAAACCACTTGTATTCTCTCTCCGTCAGAAGCCAGACAAGGTATCATAACATCAACTGCAGTATTTGGACTTCAATGGATATTTACGACAGACGTTCAGTACGGTGAGGGTGAGCAGAGTGGATCAGCAGGTGCATTATTTTGCACTGACGCCATCGTGAAGTAACTTGGCTTCATAGTACTAGCAAACGCCCAGGAAGGAGACAACGAACTAAAACCATGACTTGAAACATTGTCAGGCCTACACTTCGAGTTCGAATACCGAGCTCGAACGGAGCGCTACACTGCGGCCTATCAAACCTCACAAGGGCGACTATTCGTGTGGCACATTTTCGAGAACAGGAAAATTCATCTCGTTACAGCCTCTTTCATCCAGAACTAAGGACTAGTTTACAAGTTGTGAATAAGATATTTGTTTGGCCAAACGTCGAATAAGGCTCCTGTTCATCTCAGATCCAGTCTTGGCTGTCGCTGCTTGCTTCATGTCTACACGACAACTTCATTCCGTTGGTATGACTATATAACACATTTAATTTCACCTTTCCCCAGACCTTCTTCTAACTTGATGGCATTTTATCCAGACTTGACCATCGTTGCCTATCGTTAAATTACGCAGGCTCTGTTTTTGACATTTGTTTTACCGTACCAAACTAACGCAGGTTTTCATCATCCACACATATAAACTGTTTTATACTTTCACATCAATCTGGTTTACCGCTTTTTCCTTATTCTAGGCTTCCTTTATCGGAAAGATGTTTCTTGCATTCTGCAGTCTTTCAGCTCGATTACCTGCCTCTTGATGGTTGAACATCTTTATTACAATTGGACAGAGAATTTTGGGTCGTCCACTGGTTATCACTTGAACTAAATTATGAAATAAATGTGAGAACACAATTTTCCTATATAGTTTCATGTAAAGTTCAAATACGTTTTAAATACGTTTTGTTCTGGTTTATATACAGATGTATCCCTAAAGATGTGACTCTAACTCCATGAAGCTAAATGTATCAGAAATAAATATTTATCGTACTACTCAAGCGGTCTTTTTCAGCATGACGACAATTACGGCCTCCCTCAGATGCTACGCCACAGAGCATTAGACCGACAGACTCCTGTTGTCTTATTAGGCCTCCGGGCAGCTTTCAAATGCGATCTCAACGCAAAAACGGCCGGATTAGTGTGTGGACTAACAACTCGACTACCAGGAGAGCTCTTTACTGACACTTCAAGAAGTCTCTTCGGCTGGGTAACGAGTTTCTAGTGTGACAATTAATACAGTTTTGATTTTCGTGTAGAGTTCTAGTGAAAGTTTCGAATTTGCCACTTTGTGTATGGAATTTTACAATATTCCTAGAAAAAAAATCTGACGCCACTTGCCAACGCTAGGCGTCGTTTAAGATCGGTGACGCACCCGAGAGGCGGCAGGGCTTAGGCAGTCTGTGGCGTTCCTATGCAATGCGTGTTGCCTATCGTCCAGTAACTGCTCCGTGTGGAAGCCGGTTCTCCGAGCAAAACCGGGGTTCCTGTTTCGCCTTTAAAGTATAAGAGGCGACATTGCGGGAACTTGGCGCCCTATTCCACTGCGGTGGTTTTCGACAGACTTGCTGCCCCATACACATTCTTCATTCCCCGAAGAGTGGCATCGGTTTGTCCTTCGGCAGCCAAGAAAAAAATAACAGCACGTTGGTTTTTCTTTGGACGCATTTGGTAACAACAACGCGACAACTCACGTTTCTGCATTTACTGCACGCCATCGGAAAGACACGAACGCCATACTAATCCCTTCCCTAAATGTCGGTGCTTATATACGAGAATCTCACTACATTGCGTATAAGATGCAGCTATGCCTTCAAGCGCAAATTTTGTGTTCGTCCCTAGTATTTCCTCCACTTAGAGACACTCATCACTCAATTAGTTCACTAGGGCAGGTAGTACGCAGCACAGTTCGTTTGTAGACCATGCTGGATCGATGATATCTTAATGTCAAAGGGCCGTCAGAAATTCAAGAACACCAAGCGACAACGAACATTTTGTCCGTAAAAAAAGTAGTTTTCCATGACATGTTGTATTACCCGCAGACGTTTGTCGCAAAGATAGTTAGTTAGCAACATGTTCCATAGGTCATCTGAATGATCTTTTATAGAAATGATGTGGAAATAGTCGGTTTACAGTATATGTATGCATGTTTATTGTTAACATTATTGAACACGTTATTATTTTTAGTCTTAATCATGCAACTACACCTTCCTTTATTGGCTACTAAGGTTTAAGTAGAATTGAGTCAATGAAATAGAAAGAGTTATCCAGGAGAAATGGTTTTAAATTAGATTTAAAAGTTTCTTCGTTCTCTGTCAGACATTGTATGTTATTGGGAAAACGATCAAGGATTTTTGTTGTCCCATATTTAACTTCTTTCTGAGACGCTTACAGCTTTAACAATGGATAATAAAGGTCATTTTACCCTCTGATGTTGTAGATATGTACATAGCTGTTCTTCTCAAATTATTATGGATTATTTATGATGAATTTCACTTCCTAGCTCTTTGGACTGGAACTTACATGACGTCCGTGAGTAAACATTTTTTTTCTGCAATCAGTACCTGCCTTCTAAGTAATGAATTACCCCAGAAAATCATTCCACACGACATTATTGAATGGAAATTTGGAAAATACGTCAGGAGGTTCATACTTTTGTTTTCAAGATTAGCTATTACACAAAGAAAAATAGTATCTGAACTAAATTGTTTGAGAAGATCAGTAATATGTTCCCTCCAGTTCAAATTTTCATCAGTATGTACAAACAAAAATTTGGAGCATTATACACTACTGACTCCTGCTCAAGTCCTACATCAATTTTTGATATGACTCTATCTGTTGTACAGAACTGAATACAGGTTTTTTTTCAAAATTTAGGAAGAGTCCATTTTCAGAGAAGCACTTAATAATTCTTTGGAAAGCATCCTTTACGAACTTTTCTGTTGTTTTCTCGGTAATGGGTTGTATTATAGCAATAATATTCTCTGCAAAAAGGACCAGTTTTGCTTGTTCAGTATTAAGTAGAACGTCACTCATACACAGGGTGCCAATTATTGAGCTATATCAAATAAAGTCGTCATAAGATCTGAACGGTTTGCGTTAGGACGTTCTAACTGCACTGTTGACCGCGGGGCGTGATGGGGATTAGTACGATGTGAATATGGTTTGATTTAGCGACGAAGCCCACTTTCATTTGGATGGGTTCGTCAATAAGCAAAATTGGTGCATTTGGGGGACTGAGAATCCGCATTTCGCGATCGAGAAGTCTCTTCACCGTCAACTGTGTGGTGCGCAGTTGTGAGTCACGGAATAAGCAGTGCGATATTCCTTGATGGCACGGTGACTACCGAACAGATGTGAAAATTTTGGAAGATGATTTCATCCTCATTACCCAAAGAGACCCTGATTTCGACAAGACGGAGTTCATGCAGGGAGGAGCTCGGCCCTATCGAAGTAGGAGATCGTCCTGGAGGAGCGCATTCTGGCTCTGGAATACCCAGAGGCCACTGGCATTGGTCTCGATTGGCCGCCATATTCTCCGGATCTTAACACACGCGACTTCTTTTCTGAGGGGTTATATTCAGGACAATCTGTACAGCAATAATCTCAAAAGCATTGCTGAGCTGAGAACAGCCATTCAGCAGGTCATCGACAGCATCGATGTTCCGACACTTCAGTGAGTCATGCAGAATTTCGCTATTCGTCGGCGCCACATCATTGCCAATGATGGCAGGCATATCGATCATGTCATAACCTAAATCCAAATATCTGTAGTGACGTTTATATGTTGAATAAAGCGTGTGCACTCTGTAATTTGTAACAAATTTACGTTTTTTTATATAATTCAATAACTGTCACCCTGTATATAAGAAATAGGAGTGGCCCCATTTTGAACCCTTTGAGGCTTCCCATTGTGATTTTTCTGCAGTCACTATAATTTTTTACCTTTTCTACCCTGTATGAATTATTCAGCACACCTTTGAAGCACCATGCATACATACAACAAAATTATGTTACAGGCCACTAACGGTATTTCATAAATAAAAGGGAGTGATAGGCATATCGCATAAAAAAATTACTTAGCTGCTTAGATGGAGCACACCTCCGAGAAGACAATAATAACAATAATAATAATAATATGGAAGCAAGTAAGGAACGACAGAAATAAAAATGACGAAACATTAATCCATTCTTCGAGCATGATCCTGGGGAGTCAGCCATCGATTCATCTTGAGAGTGGCTGTAAGGTCCACAGCCGAAACATCGCAGGAGAAGCGTTACTATGTGGCACGCACGCCGGAAGAACGGTGTCATATTCAGTCTCTCCGGAAAACCTCAAGAATGATAATCAACAACCTGATAATGGTTACTTTCGCAGATGTAACAATTTAGAACGTGCGTGCGTCTGTGTGTGTGACACGTGAATGACAAAGGGGAACCATCGGTCCGAACTGTTTCTCCTTCTGCTGTCCGCCCGTCAGCATTCCCAGAGGGTGGGCGCGGGGTCGCGTTTTCTGGTCAGCCGGCGCCGCGGCCACAAAGAAAGGTCAGTCGTCACGAGGCGTCGCGACGCTTTGTGGCGGGCGGCCGCAGCGGGGCAGCGGCGCAGAACTGCAGGGGTCACGGACGCTGCAAAGGCCGCGCAGTCGCTGCGCTTCACTCCTCACATCCCCCACTGACAGGTCACGCAGAAACGTGGCTCAAAGCCCGCGATCCCACTGCGATGACATCTCGTCAGGCTTAGCGGTACCCGGAGCTTCGACAGGCACATTCCAGCTTGAGTTGTTACCCCCGACATGGTCAGTACGCAAAGTATTTGTGCCATATGCCAAATGTGACGTTCGTTACATGCAGCTCACGGCGTATACACTGACGTGACAAAAGCCAATGGGTAGCGCCATACACATACGCAGATGGTGGTATTATAGTGCACACAAGGTATAAAGGGGCAGTGCATTGACGGAGCTGTCATTTGCAAGCAGGTGATTCAGGTGAAAACATTTCCAACTTGTTCATGGCTATAGTATGGGAATTAATAGACTTTTGAACGCGGAATAGTAGTTGGAACTAGTCATTTAATTTCGGATATCTTTAGGGAATTCAGTTTTCCAAGATCCACAGTGTCAAACAGAGTGCGAAGAGTACCACATTACCTCTCACCACGAACAACGCAGCTGCCGAAGGCCTTCACTTAACGACGGAGGTGGTTGGGTTGGCTTGTTTGGGGGAAGAGACCAAACAGCGAGGTCATCGGTCTCATCGGATTAGGGAAGGACGGGGAAGGAAGTCGGCCGTGCCCTTTCGAAGGAACCACCCGGAATTTGCCTGGAGCGCTTTAGGGAAATCACGGAAAACCTAAATCAGGAAGGCCGGACCCGGGATTGAACCGTCGTTCTCCTGAATGCGAGTCCACTGTGCTAACCACTGATCCACCTCGTTCGGTAACGACGGACAACAATGGCGTTTGTGTAGAGTTGTCAATACTAAAACACAACCATTGCTGCGTGAAATAATCGCGGAAATCAAAGTGCGATGTGTGACAAACGTATCCATTAGAACAGTGTTGCGGTATTTGGGGTTAACGGGTATGGTAGTAGACGAACGACACGAGTGCCTGTGTTGACAGCACGACACCGCCTGCAGCGCCTCCCCTGGGCTCGTAACTCTATCGGTTGCAGCCAAACCCACTGGAAAACTGTGGCCTTGTCGGATGAGTCCCGATTTCAATTGATGAGAGCTGATGGTAGTGTTCGAGTGTGGCGCAGACACCACGGAGCCATGGACCCAAGTAGTCAACAAGGCACTATGCAAACTGGTAGTGGCTCCACAATGGTGTGGGCTATGTTTACATGAAATAGCTGGCTCCTCTAGAAGTTCAGCTACTTGGAGACCATTTGCAGCCATTCATCGACACCTTGTTCACATACAACGAAGCAATTTTTATGGATGACAATGCGCTGTGTCAGTGGATCACAGTTCTCGTCATTTGTTTAAAGAAAATTCCTGACAAATCGAGCGAGTGTTTTTACCATCCAGCTGGCCAGACATGAATCCTATCGAATATTTATGGGACATAATGGAGAAGTCAGCTCGTGCACTAAATCCTGAACCGACAACACTTTCGGCTATAGAGGCAGCATGGTTCAATATTTCTGCAGGGGACCTACAACGATTTGTTGAGTCTACGCCACGTCGAGTTGCTGCACTACGCCGGGTAAAACAGGTCCGGCACGACATTAAGAGGTCTCTCTCTTTACTTATGTCACCTCAGTGTAGTCACGCTTGCAGAAATCTGAGGAAGTAGGTGACTCTCCAAAAATTAACAAGGCGAACGTTCTCGAAACGAGATATGTAACTGTCAATGCTGTTTCCACAGGAATGAACACACTGCAGACTAATATATTAAACTATGTACATTTCGTAACTACAACAATTATTTTACTGCGAGACTAATAGCAAGAGATTGACAGTTAAGTGTGTAGTAATGTTCTACTGCATCTACATCTACGCGATTACTCTGCTATTCACAATAAAGTGCCTGGCAGTGGGTTCAATGAACCACCTTCAAGCTGTCTCTCTACCGTTCCACTCTCGAATGGCACGGGGGAAAAACGAGCACTTAAATTTTTCCGTGCGAGCCCCGATTTTTCTTATTTTCTCGTAATGATCATTTCTCCCTATATAGGTGGTGCCAACGCAATCGGAGGAGAAAACTGGTGATTGAAATTTCATGAGAAGATCCAGTCCCAACGAAAAACGCCTTTGATTTAATGACTGCCACTCCAATACACGTATCACGTCTGTGGCACAATCTCCCCTATTTCGCGATAGTACAAAACGAGCCCTTCTTTGAACTTTTTCGATGTCATCAGTCAGTCCCACCTGATGCGCATCCCACACCGCACAGCAGTACTCCACAATAGGACGGACAAGCCTGGTGTAAGCGGTCTCTTTAATAGACCTGTTGCACCTTCTAAGTGCTCTGCCAATGAATTTCAGTCTTTGGTTTGATCTACACACAGCGTTATCTATGTGATCGTTCCAGTTTAGGTTATTTGTAATTGAAATCCCTTAGTACTTTGTTGAATATTTGTAATTTAAATCCCTACCTTTTTAGGTGAATTTACAGCTTTAACATTTGTGTGACTTACCGCGTAATCGAAATTTATCTGATTTCTTTTGGTACTCATGTGAATAACTTCACACTTTTCTTTATTCAGGGTCGATTGCCACTTTCGCACCATACAGATGTCTTATCTAAATCATTTTGCAATTTTTTGGTCACCTGATGACTTTACAAGACAGTAAATGACAGCATCACCTGCAAACAATCTAATACTGCTACTCAGATTGTCTCCTATGTCGTACATATATATCAGGAATAATAGCGGGCCTATAACACTTCCTTGGGGAAAGCCGGATATCAATTCTGTTTTACTCGATGACTTTCCCTCTGTTACTACGAACTGTGACCTTTCTGACAGTAAATCACTAATCCAGTCGCACAACTGAGGCGATATTCCATAGGCACGCAGTTTGTTTCGAAGATGCTTGTGAGGAGCGGTGTCGAAAGCCTTCTGTAAATCTAAAAATATGGAATCAATTTGACATCGATGGCACTCAATACTTCATGAGTATAAAGAGCGAGTTGTGTTTCACAAGAACGATATTTTCTGAATCCGTGCTGACTATGTGTCAATGAATAGTTTTCTTCGAGGTAATTCATAATGTTCGAACACAGAAGATGTTCCAAAACCCTACTGCAAATCGCCGTTAGAGATATGGGCCTGTAATTCAGCGGATTACTGCTGTTTCCCTTTTTGGATATCGGTGTGACTTGAGCAATTTTCACGTCTTTAGGTACGGAACTTTCTGTGAGCGAGTGGTTGTATATAATTGCTAAATATGGAGCTATTGTATCAGCATACTCTGAAAAGAACCTGACTAGTATACAATCTGAACCGGTAGCCTTGCCTTCATTAAGTGATTTAAGCTGCTTTGCTGCACCGACGATATCTACTTCTATGTTTCTCATCATGGCAGTTGTTCTTGATTGGAATTCAGGAATACTTACTTAGTTTTCTTTGTAGAAGGGGTTTCATGAAACCGTTGTTAAATATTCTGCTTTAGTGGCACTGTCATCAGTAACTTCACCGTTGTTATCGCGCAGTGAAGGTATTGATTGCGTCTTGCCACTGGTGTGCTTTATGTATGACCATAATGTCTTTGGTTTTTCTGCCAGATTCCGAGACAGAGTTTCGTTGTGTAAATTATTAAAAGAATCTCGCATTTAGGTACGTGCTATATTTCGAACTTCTGCAAAACTCTGCCAATATTGGGAATTTTGCGTTCTTTTGAATTTGGCATGCTTTTTTCGTTACTTCTGCAACAGCGATTTCACCCGTTTTGTGTACCATGGAAGATCAGTACCATCACTTGGTATATATCTCTCAATTGCCGTCGATACTATCTCATGGAAATCATTCTACATCTTTTCCTCATTTACGTGATCAGATCGGAAGGAGTGGAGACTGTATCTTAAAAAGGCGTTAGGAGCATTTTTATCGGCTTTTTTAAATAGATGTACTTTGCGTTTCTTTTTTCTGTTTGTAGGTGTTAACGGTATTCAGCCTAGCAGCAACTGCCTTGTGGTCGCTAATCCCCGTATTCGTCATGATACTGCCTATTTTCCCAGGATTATTTGTTGCTAAGAGGTCAAGTGCGCTTTTGCTAGCATTTACGCTTCGAGTGTGCTGATGAACTAATTATCCAAAATACTTTTCTGAGAAAGCATTCAGTACAATTTCGGATGACGTTTTATATCTGCCGCCGGCCTTAAACGTATATTTTTTTCAGAATATCGAGGGTAGATTGAAGGCACCATCGACTATAATTTGTATTAGTGGGGTACCTATTTGAAATGAGACTCAAGTTTTCTTTGAACTGTTCAGCAACTATATCCTCTGAGTAGGGGGGTCAGTAAAACGATCCAATTAATAGTTTAGTCCGATTGTCAAGTATAACCTCTACCCATACTATTTCGCAGGTACTATCTACTTCAGTTTCACTACAAGGTAAACTACTTCTGACAGGAATAAATACTCCACCACCAACTGCATTTAGTCTATCCTTTCTAAATACTGTTGGGTCGTTTGAAACAATATCGGCTGAACTTATTTCCGGAAAAAGTTCACCACATATCATTGGAGTAGGTGCTCATCTCATAGGACTAAATTTGAAGGCGCTAAATACTGGCACATGTATCATTTTAACACACATGTGGTATCAACGAACGGCTGCGCGTAGCAAGGCGTCCTACAGACTCCGCACTAAGTTCTCTGGTGTTAGAGTGCTTCATATTTAAAAGTTAATTTTGGAGGTTGCTTCTGGCCGTAAGCCCTAAGAGAATGCATGGCGTACCGGCGTTCGTTCCTAAGCTTTGACGGAGTCCGTTTTGTCCAACATGTCCAAAATGTTATGCAGTTGAAAGAATAGTGCTCAGAGTTAATGCACATTATTCATGTTGTTTTCAGTCTCTTGTACTGCATTCACGCTGTTATAGTGTCACATTTTTTTAAATGCATTAAATCGAACCATCGGGAATTGCATTCATTTTCACCTAGGAATCTTCAATGGCATGTCATGTAATAGGTTCAAGGCTGCAACCACTCACACTGAAAGTTGAACGTCAACACCTCTTTTCAAAGTTGACCAATGATTCTGCTGTGGTGTGCGTACACAAACTCGGAGTCTGAGATATTACTATCGTGAGTCGTAGCGAGCGAACAGTTGTTAAGAGGTGTCGGAGGTGGCTGGACGCAGCATCCGATGGAGAGAAGCCGCGCGGCGTGAAAGGCCGCAGCCTGCCGTGGTCGTACCAGTAGCGCCGAGAACACTTTGGTATTAATTGAGGACTTTTGGTAGTTGGCCTTTCTGCTGTACGTAGTTGTTGTTGCTTGCGCACTGGAGGGATTTTGTCGGATTTGTGTTTGCACACACTCAGAGTAATATTCAAATCTTTGCTGTGGCCAGAGACATGTTTATTGAGTATAGACATTGTGGAATAATTAAGGATCCTGTAAAGCTTGTCAGTGTTCAAATAATCTATTTTGCGAATATAGGTAATTAAAAGTCATTATTAGTTTCTTTCCTTTTTTTACAAATGGTTCAAATGGCTCTGAGCACTATGGGACTTAACTTCTGAGGCCATCAGTCCCCTAGAAGTTAGAACTACTTAAACCTAACTAACCTAAGGACATCACACACATCCATGCCCGAGGTAGGATTCGAACCTGCGACCGTAGCGGTCGCGTGGTTCCAGACTGTAGCGCCTAGAACCGCTGGGCCACACCGGCCGGCCTTTTTTTACACCGTTTAAAGCTAGTTGACCAAACACCTCCTGATCATTCAATTTCTATACAAAAAATATGGCAATAGTTGTTACAATTATTATGGCCATGCATTGCACTTTGCATAAATCACAGTATTGGTTTTGAATTACTTTTAGCGCGTTGCTGATCACGCAGTTGCAGCGACAAGACGATGTACCCTGTCTTTTGCGTACAAGAGTATCGCAGAACAGTCATTAGGAGTTGTTAGAGGATATTTTACAAACCTCCGTCAGATACTAGAGAACTGATTTCTTTATAATTTGTGGAAAGAGTAATTAATTTCTTTTTCTTTTTGTTCTCAATCAAAATTCTATAGTATGTGAACAAAAGTATCAAGACATTTGGTTGAAAATGACTTACAAGTACGTGACGCCCCCCATCGGTAATGCTGGAATTCAGTATGGTGTTGGCCAACCCTTAGCCTTGATGACAGCTTCCATTCTCGCAGGCATAGGCTCAGTCACGTGCTGGAAGGTTTCTTGGGGAATGGGAGCCTATTCTTCGGGGAGTGCTGCACTGGGGAGAGGTATCGGTGTCGGTCAGTGAGGTCTGGCACGAAGTCGGCGTTCCAAAACATCCCAAAGGTGTTTTATAGGATTCAGGTTAGGTCCCTGTGGATGCCAGTCCATCACAGGGATGTTACTGCCGTGTAACCACTCCGCCACAGGCCGTGCATTATGAACAGGTGCTCGATCGTGTTGAAAGATGCAATCGTCATCCCCGAATTGCTCTTCAACAGTGGGAAGCAAGAAGGTGCTTAAAAGATCAATGTAGGCCTGTGCTGTGATAGTGCCACGCTAAACAACAAGGGGTGCAAGCTCCCTCCATGAAAACCACGACCACACCATAACACCACCGCCTCCGAATTTTACTGTTGGCACTACACACGCTGACAGATGACGTTTAGCGGGGATTCGCCATACCCACACCCTGACATCGGATCGCCGCATTGTGTACCCGGATTCGTCACTCCACACAATGTATTTCCACTGTTCAGTTGTCCAATGTTTACGCTCCTTACACCAAGCGAGGCGTCGTTTGGCATTTACCGGCGTGGTGTGTGGCGTATAAGCAGCCGCTCGACCATGAAATCCAAGTTTTCTCACCTCTCGCCTGTCATAGTACTTGCACTGGATCCTGATGCAGCTTGGGATTCCTGCGTGATGTTCTGCGTAGATGTCTGCCTACTACACATTACGACCCTCTTCACCTGTCGGTGGCCTCCATCAGTCGACAAACGAAGTCGGCCTGTACGCTTTCGTGCTGTACGTGTCCCTTCACGTTTCCACTTCACTACTACAGCGTTAACAGTGGATATTTAGGAATGTGGAAATCTCGCGTACAGACGTACTACACAAGTGACACCCAACCACCTGTCCACGTTCGAAGCCCGTGAGTTCCGCGGAGCGCACCATTCTGCTCTCTCACGATGTTGAATGACTACTGAGGTCGCTTATATGAAGTACCTGGCAGTAGGTGGTAGCACAATCCACCTAATACGAAAAACGTATGTTTTTCGGGGTTTTCGGATTCTTTTGATCACATAGTGTATAGTTGTCAGAGGTGCAACGTCGTGAATATTTCCGTATGTCGTTCAGCAGAACAAACAATAATTACAAATATACACGTGTTAATTACATTTAATTACGAACTAGGTCCAACGTCATACAGCCAATGTTGAAACAACATAGGCGCTCATGCCTCTTTGGGACAAATTATATTTACGTTGTTCGTAGTTAATTCTGCAGGTCAACAGAGCACATGACCCCAATCCAGATTTTTGGGTGAGCTTAGACCAGTTTCTATTTTATAAGATTCATACGAGTACTTCGTACTGTTTTATTTTCAGTACTCCAACGAAGATCTGTGCTATATTCAGTTTTCTTGATGTTGTGGTATATCTGTTGTGAAAACGATGGTCTTTTGTTTCTTTCTTTGCTTGACTATCCCTGTTTCTCTAGGAAATCGATATTCTTATAAACTACCGTCAAAAATGCAACAGCCTCAAGCACAAGGGGATTCTATTTACAAGTGAGATGAGAGGTAGTTCTTCGTTGTAAGAGTATATTATTACAAATTAAGACAAAATGAAACACCCATGTCACAGTAAAGGATGTCTAAACAGTGTAATCAATACAGAGTGTACGCCCTCTCTGGCGGCGATGCAGCCGTGTATTCTCGCATGCAAACGATCATAAAACCGCCGAACAGCATCCTGCGATAGATTGTCTCAAGCATCTTCCGTCTTTTGTTGCAGTTCGGCAGGCACAGGAGAAAGCGTTTTCGCTATTAGTATCTATTCATTAAACCACTGTGAAGTACAGCCAGACAGTACTTCCCATTGTTCCCTACATTAAGGTTTCTCTCCCTTCCATCCACTTACGGCAAGCGATATGCCTGTGCATATTGTAACTAGCCTAGTCTGCACGGTCCCTAAGAGACGATACATAAGGGATTCTAGTATGTGCTTAGATTCCTCAATGGTGGTTCTTGAAAAATTTTAACTTCACGGTATAGGCGGTGTCTATGTTGAATTTCGAGCATCTACGTGGAGCTCTCTCTGCTGTCAAACAAACCTGATCCCATTTTTTAATGCTGTCAGTATTCCCTAATTATTCTATTTACTATGGGTCCCACACACTTGAACCATAATCTAGAGTGGGTCGCACTAGAACTGCTGTCTCCTTGAGTGCATTTTTCCAGTGCTCAAGACAGTACAGTGTACATGCTTTGGGGTGCAATGATCGCATCTGCTGATACCATGCACAACGGACAACAGTTGCTGATTATGCATCCGTTGGCTTTGTACAAGTACCTCCAACACGGCTTCAAATGCCGCTTCTCTATTCTGAATAATCTTCCTCGACAGGAACATCGCATTCCCCCCAGGGATTCCCATTTGAGTTCCCGAAGCATGTTCGTACACTTGCGTGTTGCTTAGACCTACCGATAACAAAACTAGCAGCCCGCCTCTGAACTTCTTCGATGTCTTCCTTTAATGCTACCTGCTACGGATTCTAAACATTCGAGCAATACTCAAGAGTAGGCCGCACAAGCATCCTATACGCGGTCTTCTTTACAGACGAACCACACTATCCTAGAATTCTCCCAATAAACCGAAGTCGACCATTCGCCTTCCCTACCACAGTCCTCACATGTTCGTTTCATTTCACATCGCTTTGTAATGTTACGCCCAGATATTTAAACGACGTGACTGTGTCAAGCAGGGCACTGCTAACGCTGCATCCGAACACTACTTATTTGTTTTTTCTAGTCATCTGCGTCAATTTACATTTTTTTATACTAGCTCTCATTCACCACACCAACTAGAAATTTTGTCTAAGTGATGTTCTGTCTCCTACAGTCACTGATCTTCGACATCTTGCCGTATGCCACAGTACCATCAGCAAACAAATGGAGATAGCGGTCCACCCTGTCCTCCAGATCATCTGTATATACGGAAAATAGTAACGGTCCTGTCACACTTCCTGGGGCGTTCCTGACTGTACCCTTGTCTCTGATGAACACTCGCCATCGAGAATAACATAGTAGGTTCTATTATTTAAGAAGTCTTCGGGCTATTCACATATCTGAGAACGCGTTCCCTTTGCTTGTACCTTCGTTAATAGTCTGTAGTGGGGTGCCATGTTAAAGGAAATCTAGGAATATAGAACTGTCTGTTGCCCTTCATCAACAGTTCGCAGTACATTATATGAGAAAAGGACAAGCCGCGTTTCACGCGAATGATACTTTATAAAATCGTGCTGATTCGTGTGCATAAGCTTTTCCGTCTCTAGGAAATTTGTTATGTTAGAACTGAGAATATGTTCAAGACTTCTGCAGCAATGCCATGTTAAGGATTGGTTCAAATGGCTCTGAACACTATGGGACTTAACATCTGAGGTCATCAGTCCCCTAGAACTTAGAACTACTTAAACCTAACTAACCTAAGGACATCACACACATCCATGCCCGAGGCAGGATTCGAACCTGCGACCGTAGCGGTCACGCGATTCTAAACTGAAGCGCCTAGAACCGCACGGCCACTCCGGCCGGCCATGTTAAGAACATTGGCCTGTAATTTTGCCTGTCCGTTCTTTCGGCTTCCTTATGCACAGGAGTCACCTGCGCATTTTTCCAATCTCTTTCACTTTGCGCTAGATGACAGATTCGCGAGAAGTGCGAGCTAGATACCGGGCCAGTTCCGTAGAGTACTCTTTGTAAAACCGAACTGGGATTCCATGCGGATCTGGCGACTTACTTGTTTCACTTGTTTCTTTTGTTTATCTCCCCCAAATATGCTTATTAATGTGTGGTCCGTTCAATAGCCACACGACGATATGTTTGCACGATTCTTCTGCGTGAACGATTTCTTAAAAGCGAAATTTAAAACTTCTGAGTTCGTTTTCCTATCTTGGGCAGACTAGTCAGCGAATAACTGGATGGAAGCCTTATACCAGCATAGTGATTTCGCTAACATACATGTAATGAAGGTGGGTTGTATATAAGCTGAAACTAGTTATCAACTAACTAGACAATCAAGAGTTTTCCTGAATACACAGCTTCAATATAAATTACTTTGAAGGAGAATTAAGATGTAACATTTTTGTATTTTTTATCTTATTACACTATTTACATTTTTGTATTTTTATCTTTTATAGCATTTACCGAAAATTTCACAGAAATCTCATAAAATGTAACCCTCGGCGCCAGAAAGATTAGTCAGAGAGAACTATTGCTTGTCTAGCTTACCGTCCAGCCGAAGGCGGTATTGGGCGGTCGACCACATTTAATTAAGCAAATGCTTTTCTGCTTTACGGTTTGAGCCTCAGATAACAGACACGCAACCACATAAACCTACTAGGACAGGTACTTAACAGTTAGTAGCTTTACACTACTTCAGTAGTGCCTGGCGTTCTGCACTGTGATGTCAAGGTGAAACATGAAGCAACAAGAATATAAGAAGCAGACTAGCACAAGAAAAGAAGGCATTCTTCATCCAGAGAACTAGTATCGAATATGTACGTCGGGAGCTCAGCTCTGTATAGAACTGAATCACAGACATTAGAAAAAGCGGAAAAATTGAAAATCGGAGTGACTGACATGCGGTGTTTCAGAAGGAAGCTGAAAATTACATTTACTGGTAACATATGAAATGACGAGGATGTCTACAGAATTAGCAAAGAAAAAACTTTCGGAAAACACCAATTAGACGAGGGTACAGGATGATATGAGAGAATAACATCCATGGTACCAGAGAGCAAAAATTGTAATGACAGACAGAGATTAGAATATTTGTTATCTGTATCTGTTTACGTTTGGCATAAGTGCTACTCTGAGATGAAGTCCGAGCGAGGTGGAGGAGTGGTTACGACACTGCACTCGGATTCGGGATAACGACGGTTCAATCCGCGTCCAGCCTATGAATATGCATCTATACGAGAACACATGGAGTCAATATCGTTTACACAAGGTATAAAAGGGGAGTGCATTGGCAGAGCTGTCTTCTGTACCCATGTGCGTCACATGAAAAGGCTCCCGAAGAGATTATGGAAGCACAATGGGAATTAACCCTTTCAGACATGAATTTCTCCCGAGGAAGAAAAATTTTTCTTTATGTCGCATTGCTCTTACGTGTTTTTTAAGATAAATATGTACTCATTTTCAAAAAAAAGTATATACACTTGGCCTCATGCCATGGTCTAATATAATTAGGTAATATTCTCTATTGTAAAGAAATAAAATGATCTTTCAATAAGTGCCATGCGAAATAAAAATTATAATATTGAACTGCACAGTGGCAATCAGCGAACCAAGCATTTCCTAATATTCTGGTGGTCAATAGCTGCTCCACACTGTTACACTGACTCGCTGATATTTTCATAGTGGTGCCCAACAGTTGGCAGCGCTTGAAAGCGATGAAATGGTTGAACTTTACAAATGTGTACCTCAGTTTTCCATTGGGAAAAAATACTTAGACTGCAGGTAAGACACAGTAAAAATTACTGTACGCAGTTGTAGCCAGAGGGACTGAAAGGATCAACAGACATAGAGCGCGAAATGGTAGCTGGAACTAGACGCACGTGGCATTCCATTTCGGAAATCGTCAGGGAATTCAGTATTCTGAAATCCACAGTCCCATGAGTGCGTCGAGAATAACAAATTTCAGGCACTACTTCTCACGAGGAACAACGCAGTGCTCCATGGCCGTCACTTAACGACCGACCAGCGGGGTTTGCGTAGAGTTGTCAGTGCTAACAGACAAGCACCACTGCGTGAAATAACCGCAGAATACAATGTGGGTCGTACGGCGAACGTATTCGTCAGGGCAGTGTGGCGAAATTTGGCGTCAATAGGCTACGTCAGCAGACGACCGACGTTACTGCCTTTGCTAACAGCACCACGTCAAAGAAGGCACTGTTCAAGTCGGTGGTGACTCTTTAATGGTGTGGACTGTGTTTACATGGAATGGACTGGATCCTTCTGTCCATCTGAACCGATAATTGATGGGAAATGGTTACTTTCGGCTACTTGGATACCATTTGCAGCCATTCATGGATATCATGTTATGGATAGCAGTGCGCCATTTCACCGAGAAACAAATGTTCGCGATCGGTTTGAGTAACATTTTGGACAGTTAGAGTGAATGATTTAGCCATCCAGATCGCCCAACATGAATCCCATTGAACATTTATGGGACATAATCGTGAGGTCATTTCGTGCACAGAATCCTGCTTCGGAAACACTGTCCCAATTATGGGTGGCTATAGAGGCAACATGGCTCGATATTTCTGCAGAGGACTACCAACAACTTGTTGAGTCCATGGCACGTCGAATTGTTGCACTAAGTCTGTCAAAAGGAAGTCCGACACGATATTAGGAGGAATCCCATGACTTTTGTCACATCTATGTAAAGCACTAAAGCATTTCGTCTTCAGGCCACAAGTGGCCCATCGGGACCACCCAACCGCCGTGTCATCCTCAGATGAGGATGTGGATAGGAGAGACGTGTGGTCAGCACACCGCTCTCCTGGTCGTTGTGACCTCTGACCGGCGCTGCTGCTATTCGGTCGAGTAGCTCCTCAATTGGTATCACGAGACTAAGTGCACCCCGAAAAATGGCAACAGCGCATGGCGGCCCGGATGGTCATCCATCCAAGTGCCGGCCACACCCGACAGCGCTTAACTTTGGTGATCTGATGAGAACCGGTGTATGCACTGCGGCAAGGCCGTCGCTGAGTTTATGTAAATGGGTACTTTATTAAGCACCACTCGCTATTTTCGAGTATTTTCTGAATATCAAGTGCACAAGAATGACGTGTCTAAGTTCAGTGTGCACTTGGGAATGAGTACACGCTCTAACTAGCTGTTTTTCTTAATAAAGTAGTCATTTAAACAACCAGCCTGCTGGGAACGATATCAGTCTTAGTAGCTTTAGTGTGACATGAAACATCTCATTATTGTGATTGTATGCCGTAAACCCGCATTTCCCTCACGTGTTGGGTGCTGCGCTCTGGCTTACAATCCGTGTTGGTAGTTATCATTTGTTGCTGTGATACATCGACGACACCGTGGTCTAGGGGCAGCGTCTATAATTAGTAATCAAAATGTCCTCGGTACTGGTTTCGAACCCTACCACCACATAATTTTTGAAAAAAAGTCACTAGCATTGGTGGCCGAAGACTGCCGGCATAAGAAGCCATTCTCATTCTGCCAATGGTCTCGTCAAAGCGGACAGAGGTTCAGTGCACTCTCTTGCCCTTGGGGTGCAAAACTGCCTTAAAGGTATCAGAATCAGCAATGATCAACGCCGTGCGGGTACAGAAGGCAATAGAAACAATTGCATTAAAGACAAGTAACGTGTATCCACAGGGCATGTGGACAGTAACTGAAAATGTGTAATGATGATGTCTTCATTGGAACCCTCCAGGATAGCCGAGACCGCTAATGCGCTGCTTTGTGGACTCGGGTAGGAGCGCCGGCCCCGGATCGAATCCGCCCGGCGGATTAACAACGAGGGACGTTGTTCCAGTCAACCTGGATGTGGTTTTTAGGCCCTTTTCCACCTCTCCATAGGTGAGTACCGGGCTGGTCCCCATGTTCTGCCTCAGTTAAACGACTCACAGTCAGTTGAAAACATTTGCACAATTTCATGACTTCCAGTAGGTCGCACACAGCTGGGGCGCACTATTTACGTCCCGGGGGGTTCAGGGTGGCGTCAGGAGGGGCATCCGGCTACCCTCTGCAGCTAACACTGCCAAATCCGTATTAACAAGGGCGAGCCCACGTTGGCGCGGGACAAGGGCCCAAAGAACCAACGAGAAAATGATCTCTTCATTGGCGTAAGATTCAGGAAAAGTTTCCAATTTGGATCTCTGCGAGGTGATTGCCAAGGGGGAGGAGACCACGAGAAAAAGATTGAATAGTCAGCGATACGATAACGTTCTACGAATGAGGGCCTGGAATGTCAGAAGTTTAAACGTATTAGGGTAGCTAGAAAATCTCAAAAAAGGAGATGCAAGGGCTGAGTCTAGACGTAGTGGACGTCAGTGAAATGAAATAGAAAGAAGACAAGGATTTCTCGTCAGTCGAGTATAGAATGATTAGCAGCAAAAAATGGAATGATGGGAGGAACAGGAAGTAGGGCAGAGATTAAGTTACTGTGAAGAGTTCAGTAATAGGACGTCCTCATCAGACTCAACACCAAACCAACACCGACAACGATAGTTCAGGTATGCATGCCGACGTCGCAGGCTGAAGATGAAGAGACAGAGAGAGTATATCAGAGTGCTGAACGTGTAATTCAGTACGTAAAGAGAGATGAAAATCTAACAGTCGTGGGGAACTCGAACATGCTAGTGGGGGAACGAGTAGAAGAAAGGGTTGTGGGAGAATATGGGCTTGGTCACAGAAATGTGAAAGAAGAAAGACTAATGGTTTTCTGATATAAATTTCAGCTACTGATAGCGAATACTTTGTTCAAGAATCTCAGGAGGAGGAGGTATTCTTGGAAACTGCCGGGAGATACGGGAAGATTTCAGTTAATTTACATCAGGGTCAGACAGAGGTTCCGAAATCAGATACTGGATTGTAAGGGGTACCCAAGAGCAGATATAGACTCAGATCATAATTTAGTAACGATTAAGACGAGGCTAAAGTTTAAGAGACTGGTCAGGATGAATCAGTGCGCAAGAGAGTGGGATCTGGAAGTACTAACGAATGAAGAGATACGTTCGAAGTTCTCTTAGCCTATAGACACTGTTTTAAGAATAGCTCAGTAGGCACATCAGTTGAAGAGGAATTCCCTGAAAAGGGCAGTAGCAAAACTTAGAAATAAATACATAGGTTCAAGGAAGGTAAGTGCGTAGAAACCATTCGTAAGACAAGATATACTTCAGTTGATCGATGAAACAAGAGAGTACAAATACAGAAATATAAGTCGCTAAGGAACGAAAGAAATAGGAAGTGCAGTGAAGCTAATGCGAAATGGCTGCATGCAAAATGTGAAGACATCGAAAAAGAAATGATTATCGAGAAGAATGACTCAGCAAATAGAAAAGAAAAACAACCTTTGTAAAATTAAAAGCAAGAGCGGTGACATTAAGAGTGGAATGGGAATTCCCCTGTCAAAAGCAAAGAAGAGAGTGGACTGGTAGAAAGAGTACACTGAAGGCCTCTGTCAGTGAGAAAATTTGTCTGATGGGAAAGAAGAAGAAACAGGAGTCGATCGCTGGTACAGAAACCTGACTGCAGTTATAAGAGACGAAGGACGTGAAAGCGAAGTAGTATTTGAGAAGGGAATGAGACAGGGCTGTACCCCATCCCCAATGTTATTCAACCTGCATATTACGCAAACAGTAAAGGAAATCAAGGAGAGATTCGGAAAGGGAATTAAAGGTCAAATAGAAGATATAACAATTTTGAGGTTTGCCGATAACATTATAATTTCGTCAGTGATGGCAAACGCCATGAAAGATCAAATGAACGGGTTCAAAAAATGGCTCTGAGCACTATGGGACTTAACATGTGAGGTCATCAGTCCCCTAAAACTTAGAACTACTTAAACCTAACTAACCCAAGGACAGTACACACATCCATGCCCGAGGCAGGATTCGAACCTGCGACCGTAGCAGCAGCGCGATTCCGGACTAAAGCGCCTAGAACCGCTCGGCCACAACGGCCGGCCAAATTAATGGGATGGGGAGATTTTGAAAAGAGATTATCAGATGAATACCATAAAAAGTAAAATAGGAGCAATGGAGATAGTCGAATTAAATCAGGTGTTGATGAGGGAATTGTATTAGGAAGTGAGATGCTTCATGTAATAGATAAGTTTTACTATTTGATCCGACGTAGAATGGACGAAGTGAAAGGACATAAAATCCAGACAGGCAATGGCAAGAAAAGCGTTTCTGGAAAATTCATTGCAGCGAATATAAACTTAAGTGTTAAGCAGGTGTTTCTGAAGATATCGTCTGAAGTGTATGTTTGAATGAAAGTGAAAGGTATACAATAAACAGATTTCCGAGACGAGAATAAAAGTGTTCCAGAAGTGGTGTTGATCGGATAACTAACGAAAATACACTGAACTCAAATGAGAGAAAAGATATTTATGGCGCATCTTGAATAAAAGCAGTGATCGGTTAATAGAAATCTGGTAATGTAGGAAAGAGTGTGTGTGTGTGTGTGTGTGTGTGTGTGTGTGTGTGTGTGTGTTTGTGTGTGCGTGCGCCTTTGTGTGTGTGTGTGTGTGTGTGTGTGTGTGTGTGTGTGTGTGTGTGTGTCTGTGTGTGTGTGTGTGTGTGTGTGTGTGTGAGAGAGAGAGAGAGAGAGAGAGAGAGAGAGAGTAGCGTGGAGACTTCCATCAAACCAATCTTTGGATAGAAGACCACAACTAAGGCAGCTGAATATTTGTAAAACCTTATCTTCTAACAGTTGTTTAAAACTTCCTTTGGTATCTGTGTCTGAACGCAAGCAGTATAAGAGTGCAAAGACACTTTCCAGTTCCGTGATCTACACGGCGAATTTCACCTGAATGAGTTTGGGCATTAGGTGGTACAATTCAGCGACAAATGTCGCTTGAAATGTCCATCATTATTTTTTAATTTCTTCCAGTTTTTCAGTGTCGTAGCTTTACAACCAAAGGATTTTGTTTAGATTGGCACTTTTTCCCTACCCAGCAAAGTAGCGCAGTGGTTAGAACAGTGAACTCGCAATCGGGAGTACGACGGTTCAAACCCGCGTCCGGACATCCTGATTTAGGGACCTCACTGTTTGGTGCCCCCCCCCCCCTCCCCCCAGAATCAAACTACTTTTTCCCTTCTTCTAGTCAAGTTATGCCATAAATATAAATTTCTTTCCTCCCCAGATCCGTTTTTTCATCAGTTATTCTATTTTTCCCATCTAATCTTCAGCATTCTTCTATAGAACAACACTTCAAAAGCTTCATTTCTTGTCTGAACTGCTTGCCGTCCAAGTTTCACTTCCGTACAAAGCTATAGCCCATACAGAGAAATTAAGAAAGACTTTCTAACACACAAACTTATGGCTTTCTTACTGTAGTCGGTCTGCATTTTATATCCTCTTCACTTTGTCTATTATCAGTCATTTTGCTGCCCACCTAGAAAAGCTCATCTACTACTTTTAGTGTCTCATTTCCAGATATGTTTCTCTCAGCAATTCCTGATTTGATTTGCCAACATTCCATTACTCTTGTTTTATTTTTGTTGATATTTATCTTATCTCTTTTCAAACCACCATTCATGCCCTTCAGCTACTCTTTCAAGTCGATCGCCGTTTCTGACAGAATTACAACGTCGTCGGAGTCCACTTTCTCCTTGGTTCCCTTTACTAGTTCCTCAATATACAGACTGGGTGACTTCGGGGATAGACTACACATCTGTCTCACCCCCATCTCAGTTACTGCTTCCCTTTCATGTCCTTTGACTCTTATAAACACGTCTGGTTTCCGTACAAACTATAAATGACCTTTCATTCCTTGTATTTTACTCCTATCTTCAGAATTTAAAAGAGTGATTTCCAGACAACTGTGTCAAAAGATTCTTCTAAATGTACGTATGCTATAAATATACGATTGCCTTTTCTCAACCTTTCCTGTAAGATAAATCTTACATTCCTCTAAGATAAATCGTAGATTCAGTATTACCTCCCACTCTCCCACATTTCTCGGGAACCCAAACTGATCTCTGAGTTCGTCGTCTACCAGAATTCCAGCCTTCTATAATTAATTCGTGTCAATATTTTCCAACTTTGATTTGTTAAACTGATGCTCGATGATATCCACAATTGTCAGCACTTGACTTTTGTTAAATTGGCATTATTATTTTCTTCTTTAAATCTTTCTCATACCGTGCACACCAGATGAAATGTTTCTGTCATGGCTCGCTTTCCCGGGGATCTCAATAATTCTCTGAGAGTGTCTTCTGCTCCAGGGGCCTTGTTTCCACTTAGGTCTAAAGGTCTAACACTGCCCTGTCAAATTCTTCTCACAGAATCATATACCATCCCATCTTCACCTACCTCCTCTTCTATAATATTACCCACAAGTTTGTTTCTCATATATATATATATATATATATATATATCATTTACACACTAACCGTCACATTAATGTGAACATCTGTCTAAGGCCTCAGTGCAGACAGCTGTGGAACGTGCAGAAAGAGTTTCACTTGATAAAATCAAGTCTTCTGGTCCAGACTGTATACCAATTAGATTCCTTTCAGAGTATGCTGATGCATTAGCTCCATACTTAACAATCATGTACAAGCCTTCGCTTGACGAAGGATCCGTAGCCAAAGGCTGGAAAGTTGCACAGGTCACACCAGTATTCAGGAAAGGTATTAGGAGTAATCCATTTAATTACACACCCATATCATTAACGTCGATATGGAGCAGGATTCTGGAACATATATTCTGTTCGAACATAATGAATTTCCTCAAAGAATACGGTCTATTAACATACAGTCAACATGGGTTTAGAAAAAATCTTTCTTGTGAAACACAACTACCTTTTTATTCGCATGAAGTGTTGAGTGCTATTGACAAGGGACTTCAGATCGATTCCGTATTTCTGGTTTTCCGGAAGGCCTTTGACACTGCAGAACACAAGCAGCCTGTAGTGAAATTGCGTGGTTATGGAATGTCGTCTCAGTTATGTGACTGGATTTGTGACTTCCTCTCAGAGAGGTCACAGTTCGTAGTAATTGACGGAACGTCATCGAGTGAAACAGAAGTGATTTCTGGCGTTCCCCAAGGTAGTATTATAGGCCCTTTGCTGTACCTTATCTACATAAAGGAAATGGGAGACAATCTGAGCACCGGTCTTAGGTCGTTTGCAGATGAGGCTGTCTTTTATCGACTAATAAAGTCATCAGAAGATCAAAACAAACTGCAAAACGATTTAGAAAAGGTATCTAAATGGTGCGAAAATTGGCAGTTGACCCTAAATAAGTGCTAAGTGCTAAATAAGTGCTAAAAGTCATTCGTTAAACTTCGATTACACGATAAATCAGTAAAATGTAAAGGCCGCAAATTCAACGAAATACCTAGGAATTACAATTACAAACAACTTAAATTGGGCAGGCCGGAGTGGTCGAGCGGTTCTAGGCGCTACAGTCTGGAACCGCGCAACCACTACGGTCACAGGTTCGAATCCTGCCTCGGGTATGGATGTATTTGATGTCCTTAGGTTAGTTAGGTTTAAGTAGTTCTAAGTTCTAGGGGACTGATGACCTCAGCAGTTGAGTCCCATAGTGCTCAGAGCCATTTGAACCATTTTTTAACTTAAATTGGAAGGAACACACAGAAAATGTTGTGGGGAAGGCTAACCAAAGACTGCGTTTTATTGCCTGGATACTTAGAAAATGTAAAAGATGTACTAAGGAGACTGCCTACACTACTCTTATTCGTCCTCTTTTAGAATACTGCTGCGCGGTGTGGGATCCTTAGCAGATAGGATTGACGGAGTACATCGAGAAAGTTCAAAGAAGGGCAGCAAGTTTTATATTATCGCGAAGTAGGGGAGAGAGTGTCACTGAAATGATATAGGATTTGGGCTGGACATCATTAAAAGAAAGGCGTTTTTCGTTGCGACGGAATCTTCTCACGAAATTCCAATCGCCAACTTTCTCCTCCGAATGCGAAAATATTTTGTTGACACCAGCCTACATAGGGAGAAACGATCACCACGATATAATAAGGGAAATCAGAGCTCTTACGGAAAGATATTGGTGTTCATTCTTTCCGCGCGCTATACGAGATTGGAATAATAGAGAATTGTGAAGGTTGTTCGATGAACCCCCTGCCAGGCACTTAAATGTGATTTGCAGAGTATCCACGTAGATGTAGATATAGTTGTATAGTCTGTGAGGTTCAGGAAGGTACCGATAGCGCTGTGAAGCGATGCCGGCTTCAGCGCTGTGGCCGGCTGCGCTACGCTTCTTGCTTGACGATCCACAGCACGAACACCACCATCGAGATGGTCCCACCAGTTCTCGATTGGACTGAGATCCGGCGAGTTTGGTTACCAGGATAACGAGATCACCTCAGTAATGGAACGAAAACTTTCCCCAGGCCATATCGCTCCCTCTTCCGGCATAGATCATTCCACAGATTGTTGTAGGGTGTTTACTTTCAGACGTTTCCGCTGATGGAACATATGACTTGATTCATCTGAAAATACCTTCTGCCGCCATTCGGTGGACGTCCAGTTGCGGTACTGGCGTGCAAATTCCAGCCTACGTTGTCGATGACAGCAGTCAGAATGGGTGGATGAACGAGGCGCCTACTGCAGAGGCCCTTACGCAGAAACGTTCGATCATTGAGTAGACACTGTTGGTAGCCTTTGCTTCACCCGGACTTCAGTAGCTCAACAGCTGAGTGTCTACTCGTCCGTGCATATCTCTGCAGCCGTCGTCCATCCCTGTCATCTTTTTTTTTTTCTTTATTGTGATTTCATTCCCCTGCCCCATATGGGCAGGGGAGGGCTGTCAGCGGCACAATATGCCGCTCTTCAGCCGAGTGACATGACAACTAAAATAAGAATAAAATGTTACATACATAAGGCGATAAAAAGGGGAACATGAAACAGAGTAATGGGAGAAAATGGAGATAAAAATAGACTGACATGGAGACGTTCATGGGGAACAGTTAAAAAAGTCACCAGAAAGTTAAAAAACACAGTTGACGATTCTTAAAACACAGAGAAGACACTGAATGGACATGTAAAGGTTAAAAGTCGGCCACAGTATTAAAAACACTCCAGAACAACACACTTAAAACCCACTCTTAGCACACACGACGAAGAATAAAACTGCCAGGTGGGACCTGCGGAGAGAAAGGTCAGAGAGGGTGGAAAAGGAGGGCAGAGCAAGGGGCAGCAGGGAAAGCGGCGGAATGAAGAGAGTAGGGGTGTCAGCAGGTACACGAAGAGGCAGGAGACACGTGGGGTGGGAGATGAAGAGGGAAGACAGGGCAGGAGGGAGTGCAGAGACACTGAAAGGAGGCACAAGAGATGGAGGGGGAGTAGGAGAGGGAAGCCGCTCAGGAGGATGGAGGGGGAGGAGAGGGAGCCCTGAGGAGGAGGCGGGAAGATGGGATTAGAGTTGGTAGGAAGGGTAGATGTCAGGGCGAAGCTCATCATCCGGGAGATCCCTGTCATCTATGGCCCGTGATGCCCACAGTTGCCTCGACGCCGGTTTTGGATAGCGCGATTTTGCTATGCACAGTATACTTCAACCACAGTGACATGAGAACAATTTAAAAACTTAGCTGTTTCGGAAATGCTTCCACTTTTGGCCCGAAAGCCAATGGTCTGGCCGTTTTGGACGTCAGATAAATCTCTCTGTTTGCGTATTGTAACAACGACGGCACTGTTTTCCGCACCCCTTGGACACGCTTCATGTGCCCTCCACTGCTAGTGCTGCCATCTGTTGTCTGTGGGTGGTTATTACATAATGACGTTGAACACAGGCGGTGGTCACATTAATGTGACCAGGCCGTGTATATTCCTTGCACCTTTCAGCTTTGTCGTATTTGGTTGTACTGGCTTACAATCCGAACTCTTGACATTCCGTATTTCTGGTTTTCCGGAAGGCTTTTGACACTGCAACACACAAGCGACTTGTAGTGAAATTGCAGCTGCACAGCTGCTTCTCGTATCTGCAGAGCTCTCTTTAATTTTCCTATAGACGGTATCTATCTTTCCCCTAGTCATGCATGTTTCTACAGCTTTGCATTCTCCTCTAGAAATTCTTGCTTAGGCATTTCATTCTTTTGTAACTGCTATTATGTAGATTCCTATATCACCTTTAGAATCATTCATTTGTTGCTTTTGATATTTTATCCTTTCGTCAGTTAAACTCAGTGTCTCCTACCTTATCGAAGATTTCTACTACGTCATATTTTACCTATTTGATCCCCTTTTACTTACCCTATTTCATCTCTCAAAGCTATCCATTTGTCATCTGTTCTATTTCTTTCTCCTGTTTCAGTCCGATGTTCCCTAATTCGCCGCGCGACAGTCTCAACTACCTCAGGTTCCTTCATTTCATTAAGGTTCTCTCTTCTCAAATTCCTACCTTTTCGCAATTTCTTCAGTTTTAATCTGCATTTCATAGACCGCAAATTATGTGAAGAGTCCTTAGCTGATCCTGGAAAAGTCGATTTTGAAATCTTTGTCTTCCCATTGTACACTCTGCCTGAATTTCCAGTGTCCCAGAAATCTACCCTATACGTAAAATTCTTTCATGTTTCTTAAACCAAGTGTCACATATGATCAAATTACGCTCTGTGCGAAATACTTTATCCTATGGACTCTATCAAAATCATCACCAGACAAAGTCTAGTCCTCTTGAATAGATGAGAGGCTACATCTCTCACTGAAACATGACTTACCCACCCATACCACAGCGGAGCATTTATGCCAGCATCGCTTTGCGGCGCGCAAAACTCAAAGGATGAATTTTTTCACACAGATCTTACCTTCTTACCAAAATACATTGGTTTAGTACATTGTAATCTTCCCAGCGTTCATAGCTGCTTGAAATGATAGGTTTGACTAGAACAGGCACAATTCTTAATAGACAAAGCGCAGTCCGGTGACGCTTCTCACAGCAACATCTCTCTTCACAATGATCTCAGCAATCACGCTCTTTTATTCATCTGCCAATATTCTGTTGTGGTCTTCTTGGCCGTCCTTTACAATCATCCTCCCCTCCTCCACCACCCCCCCCCCCCCCCATATACACACACTTCACTCCATTATCAAGCAGACTAATCCTTGATGTTTCAGCTTGTGTCCTATCAACCCATACCTCATTTTTAGTCAATCTATGCCATGGACGTCTTTTGTCCCAGTTTAGATTCAGTTGCTGTTGTTGTGGTCTTTAGTCCTGAGACTGGTTTGATGCAGCTCTCCATGCTACTCTATCCTGTGCAAGCTTCTTCATCTCCCAGTACCTACTGCAACCTACATCCTTCTGAATCTGCTTAGTGTATTCATCTCTTCGTCTCCCTCTACGATTTTTACCCTCCACGCTGCCCTCCAATACTAAACTGGTGATCCCTTTATGCCTCAGAACATGTCCTACCAACCGATCCCTTCTTCTAGTCAAGTTGTGCCACAAGCTCCTCTTCTCCCCAATTCTATTCAACACCTCGTCATTAGTTATGTGATCTACCCATCTAATCTTCAGCATTCTTCTGTAGCACCACATTTCGAAAGCTTCTATTCTCTTCTTGTCTAAACTATTTATCGTCCATGTTTCACTTCCATACATGGCTACACTCCATACAAATACTTTCAGAAACGACTTCCTGACACTTAAATCTATACTCGATGTTAACAAATTTCTCTTCTTCAGAAACGCTTTCCTTGCCATTGCCAGTCTACATTTTATATCCTCTCTAATTCGACCATCATCAGTTATTTTGCTCCCCAAATAGCAAAATTCCTTTAATACTTTAAGTGTCTCATTTCCTAATCTAATACCCTCAACATCACCCAACTTAATTCGACTACATTCAATTATCCTCGTTTTGCCTTTGTTGATGTTCATCTTATATCCTCCCTTCAAGACACTATCTATTCCGTTCAACTGCTCTTCCAAGTCCTTTGCTGTCTCTGACAGAATTACAATGTCATCGGCGAACCTCAAAGTTTTTATTTCTTCTCCATGGATTTTAATTCCTACTCCGAATTTTTCTTTTGTTTCCTTCACGACTTGCTCAATATACAGATTGAATAACATCGGGGAGAGGCTACAACCCTGTCTCACTCCCTTCCCAACCACTGCTTCCCTTTCATGCCCCACAACTCTTATAACTGCCATTTGGTTTTTATACAAATTGTAAATAGCCTTTCGCTCCCTATATTTTACCCCTGCCACCGTCAGAATTTGAAAGAGAGTATTCCAGGCAACATTGTCAAAAGCTTTCTCTAAGATTACAAATGCTAGAAACTTAGATTTGTCTTTCCTTCATCTTTCTTCTAAGATAAGTCGTAGAGTCAGTATTGACTCACGTGTTCCAGCATTTCTACGGAATCCAAACTGATCTTCCCCAAGGTCGGCTTCTATCAGTTGTTCCAGTCGTCCGTAAAGAATTCGCGTTAGTATTTTGCAGCTGTGACTTACTAAACTGATAGTTCGGTAATTTTCACATCTGTCAACACCTGCTTTCTTTGGGATTGGGATTATTATATTCTTCTGAGGGTATTTCGCCTGTCTCATACATCTTGCTCTCCAGATGGTAGAGTTTTGTCAGGACTGTCTCTCCCAAGGCCGTCAGTAGTTCTAATGGAATGTTGTCTACTCCCGGGACCTTGTTTCGACTCAGGTCTTTCAGTGCTCTGTCAAACTCTTCACGCAGTATCATATCTCTCATTTCATCTTCGTCTACATCCTCTTCCATTTCCATAATATTGTCCTCAAGTACATTGCCCTTGTATAGAGTTTCTATATACTCTATATACTCCTTCCCTTCTTTGCATAGAACTGGGTTTCCATCTGAGCTCTTGATGTTCATGCAAGTGGTTCTCATATCCCCAAAGGTCTCTTTAATCTTCCTGTAGGCAGTATCTATCTTACCCCTCGTGAGATAAGTCTCTACATCCTTACATTTATCCTCTACCCATCCCTGCTTAGCAATTTTGCACTTCCTGTCGATCTCATTTTTGAGACGTTTGTATTCCTTTTTCCCTGCTTCATTTACTGCATTTTTACATTTTCTCCTTTCGTCAATTAAATTCAATATTTCTTCTGTTACCCAAGGATTTCTATTAGCCCTCGTCCTTTTACCTACTTGATCCTCTGATGCCTTCACTACTTCATCCCTCAAAGCTACCCATTCTTCTTCTACTGTATTCAGTATCTGTTCATTATTTACCCGATCTTCCCATCTAATCATCGGCATTTTTCTGTACGTAATCCATTCTCTTCTTGCCTTAATAGTCAATCGTCCACATTTCGTTTCTGTACAAGTCTACACTCCAGACACGCACCATCAGATAAGAATTCCTAACAAAAAAAATTGTTCAAATGGCTCTGAGCACTATGGGACTTAACATCTGTGGTCATCAGTCCCCTAGAACTTAGAACTACTTAAACCTAACTAACCTAAGGACATCACACACATCCATGCCCGAGGCAGAATTCGAACCTGCGACCGTAGCAGTCGCGCGGTTCCGGACTGAGCGCCTAGGAATTCCTAACAGTTAAAAGTATATTCGTTATTAACAAAATTCCTTTTCGGAAAAGCTTTTCTTAAGGCTGCCGTTCTGCATTTTATATTCTCTCTAGTCGTCATTAATTGATTTTCTGTTCAAAAACGAAGACGCCTCTACTACTTTTTGTGAGAAGATCGGTATGTGCATAGAGTATTTAGAGATGATTGTCACATGTGTTTAGATATTGAGAAGGCTCTTAGCCTTTGTAAGTATACAGCAAACAGGACAAGCACTACGTTAGAAGTCGACAGCGGTGGTTTTCGTAACATCCAAATGTTGCTAGCGAGTGTTAGAAGCGGAAACAGTGGTCAAATGTGGTGCTTGACCTAACGTTGTCATTACCAATGACATATCGTAACAACAGAATCCCTTGTGGAAGATGGTCTCCAAATTCACGTCTTTAGTAGTAGCTGTACAAATGACCTAATTTATTAACGAGTTTTGGTGTACAACCGAAAAACGTCAGTACTCCTTAAACGACTTCTTGGCTGGTAACACAAGATATTTGATGGGGGTGAGGCTTCATTTCTGACCAGTAGTTAGTCAAATGGTTCAAATGGCTCTGAGCACTATGCGACTTAACTTCTGAGGTCATCAGTCGCCTAGAACGTAGAACTAATTAAACCTAACTAACCTAAGGACATCACACACATCCATGCCCGAGGCAGGATTCGAACCTGCGACCGTAGCGGTCGCTCGGTTCCGGAGTAGTTACTCAGTTAGAAATTGTGATGAAATTGTGCAGCAACTAACACCGTTTCTTTCCACCTGCAAATAGTGTACTTTAGTTAAGCTATTTCCATGTTTCATACTTCATTTTTGCGACTTCTCACTATGATGCGGAACGAAACAGTATTACAATTATGATACACTTTCTCAGCGAAGAATATAGCAATTTCCTGATCATTTCAATTTTATTTTTGATCTACATATACTGATTAATACTTAACGATGTCCAATCTCTCTCTTTCTTTCTTTCTCTCCCTCTCTCTCTCTCTCCCTGACCTCTCATTCTCTCTCTCTTTACATCACTGGGTACTTCACTCCTTTCTGTTTCATACTAAGACCGAGTGAGATGCAGCGCAAGTCATTTCTCAGACTAGCATTTTGCGTCAAATTTTAACGTTTTCATTGCAAAAATCTCATATTATCCTTAACTCAGACAATAGTTCCATCGTAAGCAATAAGAACTATTTTTGCTAGTCGGATGTACGATAGCAGATAATTTATGTATATAAGTAGAACAAATACCTAATATCGATGTTTATGATATACCTGGACCTTTTCTGAAGTTGTTGTTTCGTCGCCTATACCACTTGGGTTTCGTAATTAATCATTCTGCATCCTTTCAGTTAGATATGTAGCAGTTTAGTGAACAATAAAAGAAGTTCTTTGAAGACAATACGATACACGACTTTGTGGTGCAGTCATACACTAAGCAGCCTACTTGCCTTCCGTGCCATTTAGGTGCGCGAACATAACAATGCCTCAGTGCAGTGTGAAAGTGACTTCAGTCAGCTGAGAAAAGGCATGCCATTCACAGAAGCAGAAAGGAGGAGGCGCAAGGTGACCTGCTCCGCAAAGGCGATGGAGGCGAGGGCGGAGGTGGGGATGGGGGTGGAGGCAGAGCTGGAGGTGGAGGTGCCTGCGGCAGCTGGAGGGGTGGCAGTGGGCGGCGATTTCCACCCCCGCTCAGTCGATGGCCAGCGCTCCCGTGGCCGCAGCTCACCTATCGACCGGCGTCGCCCAAAAGTCGGCCGCGCAGACCTCGATTTCGTACGGTTGGCTACGAGCAGGTTGGCGGCACACTTCTCCTACTTGTGTAAAAGCGGCCCGCAAGCCGTAAGGTCTGACACGCAAGGATCACATCGGCACATAATGTGTAGTCAACAAGCTCTGGTCACTCGCTGATATTCGTACAAAAGTAACAGCACACAGGACATTTTTTGCTACCACTGCAGCAAATACACACATCAAAAAAAGTTTCGCATTACCTCGGTTCCGATGGTTCCTGAACCTGTAGAGAAACTTGGAACATAGATCAACATTAACATAATTTCCACCCTTTTTACTGCTCATGAAAACCACACATTGCATGTTGTACCACCATACAGCGAGACCAGATTTCTGCACACACCGGTACCTCTAATACCCAATAGCACGTCCCCTTGCATTGATGCATGCCTGTATTCGTCGTGGCATACTATCCGCAAGTTCATCAAGGCACTGTTGGTCCAGATTGTTCCACCACTCAACGGCGATTCTGCGTAGATCCCTCAGAGTGGTTGGTGGGTCACTTCGTCCTTAAACATCCCTTTTCAATCTATGCCAGACATGTTCGATCGGATTCATGTCTGGGGAACATGCTGGCCACTGTAGTCGAGCGATGTCGTTACCCTGAAGGAAATCATTCACGAGACGTGCACGATGGGGGCGCGAACTGTCGTCCGAGAAGACGAATGCCTCGCCAATATACTGCCGATATTGTTACACTGTCGGTCGGAGGATGGCATTCACGTATCGTACACCCGTTACAGCGCCTTCCATGACCACCAGCGGCGTCCGTCGGCGCCACATAATGCCACCCCAAAAAAACAGGAAACCTCCACCTGCTGCACTCGCTGGACAGTAAGTCTAAGGCGTTCAGCCTAACCGGGTGGCCTCCAAACACGTCTCCGACGATTGTGCAGTTGAAGGTATATGCGACACTCAGCCGGCCGGAGTAGCCGAGCGATTCTAGGTGCTATCGTTTGGAATCGCGCGACCGCTACGGTCGCAGGTTCGAATCCTGCATCGGGCATGGATGTGTGTGATGTCCTTAGGTTAGTTAGGTTTAAGTAGTTCTAAGTTCTATGGGACTGATGATCTCAGAAGTTAAGTCCCATAGTGCTCAGAGCCATTTCAACCACTTTTGCGACACTCATCGGTGAAGAAAACGTGATGCCAATGCTGAGCGGTCTATTCGGCATGTAGTTGGAACCATCTGTACCGTCCTGCATGATGTCGTGGTTGCAAAGAAGAACCTCGCCATGGACGTCGGTAGTGAAGTTGCGCGAAGATGCAGCCTATTGCGTACATTTTGAGTCGTAACTCGACGTCCTGTGGCTGCAGGAAAAGCATTATTCAACATGGTGGCGTTGCTGTCAGGGTTCCTCTGAGCCATAATCCGTGGGTAGCGGTCATCCACTGCAGTAGTAGCCCTTGGGCGGCCTGAGCGAGGCATGTCATCGACAGTCCCTGTTTCTCTGTATCTCATCCACGTCCGATTAAAATCGCTTTGGTTCACTCCGAAACGCAACAATGCGGACGCGATCGAACCGCGGTATTGACCGTCTAGGCATGGTAGAACTACAGACAACACTAGCCGTGTTCCTCCTTCCTGGAGGAATGACTGGAACTGATCGGCTGTAGGGCCCTCTCCGTCTAATAGGTGCTGCTCATGCATGGTTGTTTACGTCTTTGGCCGGGTTTAGTGACATCTCTGAACGGTCAAAGGGACTGTGTATGTGATACAATATCCACAGCCAACGTCTATCTTCAGGAGTTCTGGGAACTGGAATGATGCAAAACTTTTTTTGATATATGTAATATCTTCAGAAGTTGGTAGACGATGTTTTGATACACTGAAGGCGATATTTGTTGCCTTTATTCCTGAAGCATGGTCAGTAATTGTCTTGTATGTATTCAGTTGGCATGCGAATTATGCCACAGGTTCATTCCAAATATGTTCACTAGGACTTGGGTTAGAGTTTCGATCAGATCACTGCATGTGACCATGGTCTGTGGTTTATTTTAAGGTTCTGTAGAAAGGAATGGAAATTACATTAAAGTACAGAGTGTCCATAATCAAAGTTCCAGTTTCAAAGCGTTGTAGATAGAGAACCACTGCTCAGAATGACGTCAAATTTGAAAATGGTTCAAATGGCTCTGAGCACTATGGGACTTAACATCTGAGGTCATCAGTCCCCTAGGACTTAGAACTACTTAAACCTAACTAACCTAAGGACATCACATACATCCATGCCCGAGGCAGGATTCGAACCTGCGACCGTAGCAGTCACGCGGTTCCAGACTGTAGCGCCTAGAACCACTCGGCCACTCCGGCCGGCCTGTGTGCTAAACCAGGACTCGAATCCAGAACCTGGAATTGTTCGGATCTCGGCTCAGTACATAGTTTCGAACTACCAGGAAGTTTCAAAGCAGCGTTCAAGCTGCTACAGAGTGGAAAATTCATTCAGTAACCATATTTTTTGCTGCCGATGATCCTCGTCTAATTGAGAAAGAATTGGCTTGCATACTGCAGCACGGACCATAAAATGTAGCTCAGTGCACTGATGTGCAAACTATGCCTAGACTTACAGTAACTTCACTGAAAAGTATGATACGAATATGGTAAAGCTCTCTCAAACAAGACAGTCGTGAAGCGGCTGAACGACAAGTTCCAGAAGACAGTAATGTTGCAGATGTAGCCAAAAATTAACCGACCAAAGGTATCAACACCAAAGAAATTTAATACACACGCTGCATAATCTTCGAGTACCAGCAAGTCCGAACGACGCCTATCTCTCCGGTCTGGCCGTACCCTCATGGTACTGCGCAAGTGTTTAAAGATGTACACAATTCGTGGTAGTTGTAAACTTTGTCGAACATAATCATTTTTCGTGGTCCTTCTGTCATCGTGTGGGCAGGCATTATGTTGTTTGGGTTTAACGACACCCAAATCTTCGAACGCGATACACTCACCGATCAACGTTATTATGACGCTGTACTCTCTTCCCACGTGCGTCTTTTCAGGTATGCATTCGACCCTGACTTCATTTTCGTGGATAACAATGCGCGACCTCTGAATTAAGTCGCATCGAACACTTGTGGGATGCCTTGAGATGATGTAATGCAGCACGTTCACATGCACCAACGACCATCCAGCAGCTGTAAACTTGTGGCCACCGTCGGATTACGTTGTAGAGGACGTATTGCTGTCTTTGGTGATAAAACACCCTAATAATGATAATGTCCCACTTTTTGTAATGTCCAAGGGACCATGTAAATAGTGGTAGCTTCGCCGTAATTAATGCCTTTGGATAAATGTGTCATTTCTGTTCGTTTCATTACATATGTCATTCACTTACTTTCTGTACTGTACTGTACTGTATTCTACTATTCTCTAGCAGCTTTTTCTACGATGGTCCAAGTTTCACCGAAGTATGTTAGGTACATTACTTGGCAGTGTATAACGCGGAAGTTACTTTTGTCCTTACGTTCTATACACCAGTGCACAAGTTATTATAACCAGTCCCGATTTATTTCTATCTGCACTAAGCGTTTTGGAAGGTTAAACTTCCATCATCAGGTCGATTTACGTCAGTTAATAACAGTGTGAATGCTTTGTATGCACACTTGTGGGTAAGCTATGGCCTCGTCTTTCAGTGATCACAGACTGCTTTTCATGTGCTGAAAAATGGTCCACACGTTATCAAAATATCATACATACAACAAATACATGTCTTGTTAATTGATTTAAATCCACCTGAAGATGGAAGTTCAGCTCTCTGAAACAGTGCAAATAAAAATAAATTGTGACTAGTTATGGCACTGGCATCTGGCGTCCACTGAGAAAGGAATGAGTGTAATGACCTGGTGGTTGCCAACCCCGACAACACTGGAAGACTTCATCATTGTTCACCTTCTCCTGCCGTTAGTATGCGTCGTAAGAGGGCGAACATCAGTGAGGACAAGACATTGGGCAATTAGCGTTTGAAACTTGCTCCTCCTCACGGCGGTACAGGCGACATTCTGTGTCCGTGCTGACATCACAGGACAAGCTTGTGAAAAGCACAAGTATTTCGGTACACACCGTTCAAATTCATTACTCCAAATGGATCAGCGCATGAACGTCCCGTGCCTATTTCCTTGCAGACTTAATTCCTTCTGCTGTTACTATCGAAGTGGGGACAGAGCATCATGCGCCGATCTCCAAACAATGGAAGTTAGTTGTCTGGTCGGATTTTTACGTGGAGGTCGTTTGAGGACTCACCACCGTGCAGACTAACTCCTGCCCTATACGGGCTACCTGACTCGTGATGGCATTGTAGGCGCTGTTCAGTTACGTGGATCGTTTAATGGAGGATACTTTCAGTCTGGGGAACGAGCAAGGTGGGTTACAACCGTCTGCAAGAAGGACAGCAGAAGTGATCCACAGAAGTACCATAAAAACTCATTGACGTTGCTCTGTAGGAGAAATATACCTCAAATTCTAGGATGAAATATAATGACGTATCTGAGAATGACCTCCTCCATGCAAACCAGGATGGATTCCAAAAGCGTCGGCCATGCGAAGCGCATCCTGAGCCTCTCACACATGACATCCTGAGAGCCGCGTAAAAAGAAAATCAGATGCATGCAGTATTTTTTGTCTTCCGAAAAACCATTACCCGTTACCACAATAAGGTTTATTTACAAAAATACGCACGTGTGGGGTATCAAATGAAACTTTGAACTGAACTGAGGATTTCTCCCTAGAGATGACATAGAATGTTATCTAGGACGGAGATTTATCGACAGAAGCTGAGGTAACTTCAAGCGTACACCAGGATAGTGTCTTGGGAGCCTCGCCGTTCGTAATGTATGATAATGGCTGACACGCAACATCAATAGTAGCTTCAGAACTTCTGTAGATGATACACGTTTCTATAATGAAGTACTTCCAGAAAAAAGCTGCGCAAATATCGATTCAGATTATGATAAAATTTCCAAGTTAAGAAAGGATTGGCAACTACATACACCGATCTGCAAAACTTAGGGAAGAGACAGATGAGGCAATATACATGGTGAAAAATTATAGGATAACGATAAGCACATGTATAGGCGGCGCTAGTGTCACCGGAGTGCGTTGGCGGATCTGTTATTTGTACTCAGGTGATTCATGTGAAAAGGTTTCTGACCTGATTATGGTCGGGCAACGGGAATTGACAGACTTTGAAAGAGGAAAGTTAGTCGGAGCTAGACACAGACGGCATTCCATTTCGGAAACCATTAGGGAATTCAATATTCCGAGATCCACAGTTTCAAGAGTGTGCCGAGAATACCAAATTTCAGATATTACCTCTCACCATGGACAAAGCAGTGGGCGACTACCTTCATTTAACGACCGAGAGCAGCTGCGTTTGCGTAGTGTTGTTAATATTAACAGAGCAGCAACACTGCGTGAAATAACAGCAGAAATCAATGTGGAATATACGACGAAGATATTCGTTAAGATTGTCCGGCTAAATTTGGTGTTAATGGGCTATGGCAGCAGACGACCGACCTGGGTGCCTTTGCTAACAGCTCGACATAGCATGCAGCTCCTCTCCTGGGCTCTTGGCCACATCGCTTGCACCCTGGACTATTAGGAGACAGTGGCCTGATTTCAGTTGGTAAGAGTTAGTGGTAGTTTCGAGTACGCCCGTAATTGTATGGGCTTTGTTTACATGGAACGCTGAGCGGAAATGGTTATGTTCGGATACGTAGAGACTACTTGCAGTCATTGATGGACTTCAAGTTCCGAAACAACGGTGGAATTTTTGTGGATGACATGCGCCATATCACCGGATCACAATCGTTCGCTATTGGTTTGAAGAACATTCTTGACAGTTCGAGCGAATGATTTATCCCCCCAGACCGCCCGACATGAATCGCATCGAACATTTATCGGACATAATCGAAAGGTTAGTTAGTGCACAAAATCCTGCATGGGCCACACTTTCGCAAATATGGACGGTTATAGAGGAAGCATGACTCACTATCGCTGCAGGGGACTTCCAACCCCTTGCTGAGTTCATGCCATGTCGAGTTGCTGCACTACGCAGGGCAAAAGGAGGTCCGACGTGACATAAGAAGGTACTTTTGTCTCTTCGGTGTAACACATCAGCTACTCTGTGGAAATAAATGAAAGGCGAGAGAATATTTCCAGAGGTGTCCCAGTCGTGCGTAGACGGATGGATGTCACACAGCATGTGGCCAAAGTTACTATATCGCGAAATGGTGGTGACCCTGCAATACGAGGCATTTGGATCAAGCGGAACAGACCGTGTTTGATGTGACTGCGTATGTGTGTGTAGGTTCTTTTTCTTTAAAAAAAAAAAAAAATGTCTGCGATCGGTTACGGTGCACTATGCTGGTGCTCTTCATTACAACGCGGCCTGGAGACATCTGTATAGCTTCACAGTGAATCATCGGGAAACTAGAAGTAGGACGAAGTGTGACGACGGTAACCCAGGAGTTTCGTATTCCTCACAGCATTTTTTCACTTGCATGGGAAACTTTCCGAAGCACAGGCACTGTTCCCCGAAGGACAGGAGGCTTCGTTCCCGCCGAAGCCCTCAGTGGTTCACAACCCCACAACAATCTACAGCAGTCCACTCACCCCACCGCCGCTCCAGACCGAACCCAGGATTATTGTGCGGTTCCGCCCCCATTGGCCCCCCCTTCCGCCCCCCCCCCCCCCCTCTCCCGGGAACGTCTCACACCAGACGAGTGTAAACCCAAATGTTTGCGTGGTAGAGTAATTATGGTCTATGCGTACGTGGAGACAATGTTTGTGCAGCAATCGCCGACATAGTGTAACTGAGGCGGAATAAGGGGAAGCAGCCCGTATTCATCGAAGCAGATGGAAAACCGCCTTAAGAACCATCCACAGACTGGCCGGCACACCGGACCTCGGCACTAATCCGCCGGGAGGACTGTGCGTTAGATCGCACGGCTAACCGGGCGGGCAGAATATGAGGTGGCAGACAAAGTCAACTGCAGCAGCAGAGTTCCGCTTCGCTACGTTGCACAACAGGGAAGAAGGGCCCTACGTCAGACATCGAGTTTCATTGCACCTAACAGGGCTGTAATTAATAGGACTGCGAGGTTCGAAATCTAACGTTCCGCAGTGACACGGTGACTGCATGGGATGGTCTCTTTTCCCGATTACACTACGTTGTGTTCCGTTGACGCCGGCACATCGGCGGCCCCGTTCACGACGATGCCAGGACCATAGGGACTGACCAACGAGGGGTGGGGTCGCGCACGCTTCTCGGTCAATATCCGGTCTGTGTACCATCATAACGCGAGAGGTGAGAACACATAACGAACACATTTCGGAGTATGGACTGCTGTCCGTGGTCTTCACACACCCCCAGTAAGAACCATGTCCCTAAATCGCGGTGTCTTCAGTGTAATTATTGTCTTTGAATAAAAATGACATTTATGTTCGTCTCACTGCATATTTCTTTCAGTTACCTTCTGTAGTGCACTGTAGAAGTTCTTTCTATTTATGGTGCAAGTCCCATCGAGCTACTTGGCTGTGAAACATTGTGGAAAAGTTACTCTCGTCTTTAAGTTTCGCAGACCAGCGGTCTCGCCACCAGCGCAGATATTGATACCGTCTGCGACAGCAGTACGTAACCGCCGACCAATCACAAGCCGACCAATCAGAAGCCGTCCATAGGCTATGTAAAGCCACAACAGCAGCAGTGAAGATATTTAGTTACTCTGACGATGATGATGGAGGCTATCGTCGGAAGCTTGAGATTTTATCCGATTTGACGCGGCGAGAAAACCAAGAGTGTTTTACATAAAATAAGCTTATTGGACAAAACAGCAGTCACTCCGTTATAAGAGCACAGTGGTCGTTCTGGAGCGCTGTGGGTGATGGGGATCTGGTCCATGCAACTGATGTGACCCTCTTCCAGTGACGTAAGTGATGTCAGTAAGGTGGTGTGTATGAGCCCGTTTTGTGGCGTCAGCGACCTGGAGGCATGACAGAATGGCAGAAACGAGATATCTAAACCCACCGTGAATGAAGATACGCGATTTGGTTGTTATCAATGCGGACTGTGCAGCTCGTTGCGAGGTGGAGTGGTTGTGGTTGTCTGAATGCAAAATTAAAGTCCCCATGAAGCTCCCTACGCAATCATGCGGATTTACTTTTAAACGGCAATGAAACAAGTCGCGCAATAGATAACGTCTTGTTCGGAAATGTAACTCATCCGCGAAAGAAGTACATAAAAAGCGCTTGTTCGCCCGATTCTTGAGGACTGTTCATCTATCTGGGATCCCTATCAGTTAGGACTGATAGAAGAGATAGAGAAGATCCAACGAAGAGCGGCGCGTTTCGTCACGGGATCGTTTAGCTGGCGAGAGAGCGCTAAGGAGATGATAAGCAAACTCCACTGGCAGACGTTACAAGAGAGGCGTTGTGCAACAGGGAGAGATTCACTATTGACATTTCGGGACAACACTTTTCAGGAGGAGTCAGAAAACAAACTACTTCCCCCCACATACATCTCGCGTTCTGACTCCGATGAATCTGAGTCTGGTATCTCCTTTTCCCACTATCTGTTTTATGTGATCATTCTACTTAAGGTCGCTGTGGATAGTCACGCCTAGATATTTTCGGCAGAAACTGTCTCCATCTGTTTTCCATCAATAGTGTAGCTGTACAGAAGTGGATTTCTTTTTTTGTATGTAAGCGCAGTATATTACGTTTATTTACGTTTAGGGTCAACTGCAGGAGCCTGCACCATTCATCAGTTCTCTGCAGGTCGTTCTGCAAATCCTTACTATCGTCTGGCGTTGCTACTTTGGTATAGACAAGTGCATCATCTGCGAATAGCCTTAAAGAGTATCCGACGCTTTCTACTAGATCATTTATATAGAAGCGCGTATATTGTAAGCAGCAACGATCCTATCCCACTTCCCTGTGGGACACCGGATATTACGTTTACATCTGTCGATTTTGTTCCGTTAAGAGAGACATGTTGAGTTCTATCTGCAAGAAAGTCTTGGATCCAATCGCTGGTCTGCTCAGATACTCCGTAAGCTTGTACTTTTTTGATTAAACGGCGATGCGGGACGGTGTCAAATGCCTTACTGAGATCAAGGAACACAGCATCAACCTGAGTGCCGTTGTCTACTGCGCTGTGGATCTCATGGAGGAACAGAACGCGTTGGGTTCCGCAGGAGCTCTGTTTGCGAAATCCATGTTGATTTTTATAGAGGAGATATTCATTTTCGAAAAACGTCATAATTCTTGACCACAAAACATGTTTCATAAGTCTGCAACAGAGTGACGTCAACGATATAGGTCTACAATTGTGTGGATCTGTCTTACCGCCTTTCTTAAAAACGGGAATGACCTGCACTTTTCTCCAGCTGTTAGATACCTTTCGTTGCTCAAACTATCTACGATAAATTACTGCTAGAAGGAGAGCAAGTTCTTTCGAATAATCTTTATAGAATCTTATAGGTACCTCATTTGGTCCTGCCGCCTTTCCGTTACTAAGCGATTGTAGCTGCTTTTCAATTCCGCGATCGGTTATCTCAATATCTGCCATTTCGACTTTCGTACGACAATTGAAAGGAGGGACAGTGTTACGATCTTCCGCGCTGAAAGAACTTCGGAAGACCGAATTCAGTATTTTAGCCTTCTCTCTGTTGCATACCTTTTGGGTGTTGGTGTGGTCACTAAGAGAATGAATAGTGATTTTCACCTACTTACTGATTTTACATACGACCAAAGTCTCTTAGCGTTTTTACTCAGGTCGGTTGACAACGTCTTACTTTCAAAATCATTGAACGGTTCTCTCATTGCTCTCCGTCTGCTCATTTTCACTTCATTCAGCTTTTGTTTGTCAGCTAGGTTTTTAGTTCTCTTGAATGTGAGACGAAGTGCTCTTTGTTTACGTAACGTTTTTGTAGCACTGCTATTAAACCATGATGGATCTTTCCCATCCCTTAAAACTTTACTCGGAATATACTTGTTTAGGGCATATTGAACGATGCCTTTTTAGTTTTTCCATTTGTTCTCCACATCTTCGTCGTCATCACCGAATATTTGATGCTGACTGCCTGAGATATTCTGAAATTTGTATCCTGTCACCCTTGCTGAGCAAATATATCTTCCTACCTTTCTCAACATTCCTTGTAGGACTCGTCGTCATAGATGTTGTCACAGCCTTACGGTCACTGATACCTTCATCTACATTAACTGATTCTATAAGTTCAGGTCTGTTTGTTGCCAGGAGGTCTAAGACTTTACCCTCACAAGTTGGTTCTCTACCTATCTGCTGAAGGTAATTTTCGGACAAGACATCCAGAACAATGCCACACGATTCCCTGTCTCTGGCACCAGTTTTGATCGCATAACCCCCCCCCCCCCCCCAGTCTATATCTGGCAAGTTGAAGTCACCCCCTATTACAACGGCATGATCAGGAAAATTACTAATGATATTCTGCAAGCTCTGTCTGAAGCGCTCTACAACTAAAGATCCTAACCCAGGAGGTCTATAAAAGCATAGTCTTTGATACTCAATTTCACCCATATTAATTCACATTCGGAATCCGTGATAACCTCGCTAGATTTTATCGAATTTTTTACTGCAATAAACGCGCCGCCACCATTGTCGACTAACCTTTCCTTACGGAAAACATTCCAATTTGAACTTAGGATTTCGTTGTCATTGGCGTCTGGTTTCAACGCTCTTAACGACGTACACAGTTCAACTAGGTCAAATTCATTACGAATCGACAAAAGACGGCTGTCCATTCACGACCTTAGTAACTGTAGAGAGCCATTGATTACTGAAGGTATGACGCGCTGGAAGGCAGAGGAAGCACGCAGGATGCACAAGGTCAGGGGGGAGAGGCCCAGAATAGCGGAGCCGGCATGACGAATTCATGGGGCGGCGGCGGGTGGGCGGACCAGCGCCATTCTACCGCACTTCGCTCAGTGCGCTGCTCGATATTTAACGCGGACAGCGGTTACGACCACGGAAGCAATGTTTGAAGTTCTATCACTTTCTCAAATAAGTAACTAACGAAATAAACATTCTAGCTTCTGTATAGACTACTTTCCCAGAGATTTAAGTACAATCGACCCAGAAATTTAACCTCAGTCGATGTATATGAAAAAGCACTTGCAGCTAACTTGACTGAAACTAAGGACCAGAAACAAGGGACAAATGAATCTGGCAAGAACAGCCAGGAGAGAGCAAACAGAGGCCGGCCAGAGTGGCCGAGCGGTTAAAGGCGCTACAGTCTGGAGCCGCACGACCGCTACGGTCGCAGGTTCGAATCCTGCCTCGGGCATGGATGTGTGTGATGTCCTTAGGTTAGTTAGGTTTAAGTAGTTCTAAGTTCTAGGGGACTTATGACCACAGCAGTTGAGTCCCATAGTGCTCAGAGCCATTTGAACCATTTGAAGAGCAAACAGATATACTAGGCGCTCGCATACGTTTCCTAGTGTACTCGACAGCTGAGTATTGTGCACCAGTATGGTGCAGGAGCAGGTCCCGACGATGCATCAAGTTGTCTAATTTATTATCTGGCATGAATTAATTACACAGCCCCCAAAAACAATGAATTAGGGATTCTATTGAAGTTTCTCATATTGATAAATGAGAATCAGTGATCTGTAAGTGATTTAATGCTATATTTTATAGTCATGAACTGTTGGAGTATGTATTTTGAGTGAAAAGGTCCCAAGATGTGTTTTACTCGTCATGTGGCATAGATCTGCACCTTCACTATTTATTGTAGAATTTAACAACTGACATGTACCAAACGAGTGTTACATATATGTACATACCAAGTTCCACAAGGTGCATTTTAGTTGTGTATTTTTTGCTTGTGACAGACATGCTTATAATTTTATTTTTGAGAAACCTGCGTGGAAGGTGAAGTATACTCTCCACTAAAATCTTAATGTGGCATGACTAATGAACGCATAATGAAACATGACGTACAACCAAAACAGGTTTTGAAGATCTGAATAAGACAGTCGTACCTGTCGAAATCGGCGAATAAAAAACAGTTTTGATCGCGACAATGGCTTTAAAAAAATTATTTAAATTTCTATTTCAGTAACTACTAAATGAAACAAGAATCACAATTAATTCGCTTAGTTATGTTAAATTTCCTGACAAGCAATAATAATTCCAAAATAAAACCTTGCCACATGTAACTGAAGGGTCAGGGGTAAATTCTAATAATCTTGCATTACAATGACACAGCTGTGGTTGCGAAGTTGTACCGTGATTGGCGTGATGTTAGTGTAAAAGACAGATAGTACTGGAGAACAGAATGTGTTGCATTTGTGGCCTCAGTTGGAAGTAAATTGGCCATTCGAATATGGAAGCAATTCTTCAGAGAGAAGTTTGAAGTTACTGAAATTTTACATAAACGACTTTGCTGTTGCTGCAGGCCATCTCGTTGTCGCGGTTGCATCTCACAATTTCTATGTGTGAGTAGAGACTGGAGCGATTGCAGAATCAGTCACTAGCGCCGCACCACCGACCCTCGCCTGGAGCTAAGTTCGACTCACCCGAAATCTTTCAAAGTCTCTCAGCTCAGCTTCTTGGAGACGGTGGCATCGCAGGGTGCGCATGAGAAGTCTGACTGTGAAAGCTTCCAGTTATAAACAAGTCTAAGGGACGAATGTCGAAAATAGAATGACTTTGTAACGACCAGTTCTTAAAGGAATAACTAGTGTTTCTGCGTTTTGCGGTCTTTACTCCGTTCGAATTTTTTGGGCTACGGATATTTCGAGAGGCGACCAGTAAAAAGATTCCTTAAAAGATGCTGGTCCCCTTCCCTAAGTTTGTCCTCAGGTTGTTAACCAGTAACGCACTTCCTACATTTAGTAGTGAAAAAAGGAATCTCACTCTCTCTTGTATCTCTTTCTGTGGTCAATGAAATGGGACATTTCAATGGGACGGCATCAAAGTCAAGTATCCCTCTCTAACATCCAGTTTATTTTATTAGCCAATCTTGGCAGTTCTTAAGTTACATAAACATTTCGTTGTACGGCGGCCCACGTTAACGAAGAGGCCCCAAACTTTGGGCTCTCGCTCTATTTTATAGATGGCATCTGTGTCGTCCGATGCATCCCAAAGAGACACTGCTTTCTACGTTTTGTTCAAAATGTCGTTTCCAGAAACTTGCTGAAAACAACATTTCAACTGTTTCCACATTCAAATCATAAAACAGTCGCAACAGGAGATCTAACGCGACGGGAAATCGTAACTAAGTAGCCTACGGGGTACCGGCATCCAGTCGTGGCAGCTCAAAAGGAAAGTCTGGTTGAGCGAGTGAGATCGTCCGACGCACCCTCTGAGAATTCACCCAGGGGTGGTCCCTGTATCTGTCTATGATACCTCGCTGCTCACACGCGGGCTGCCAGTTCACCTGAGCGTGCTTCCAAACGGCTTCATCCTTATATACACCACGCAAATGCAAATGAAAATGCAGATTAAGACAGTTAACTTCCAGCAATCAATGGTATTAATATGCATTTCCTTGTGTCTGATGATTAATTATTCTTATATAACCGGTCTTTATATTCTGATAATATATTAGTTACCGGACAGTTTTGAAAAAAAAACAGTTGTTAACTCAGTCACGGCAACAAAATACACTGCCTGACAAAAAGACTTAAGCATTCGGGAGGGGGGGAAGAAATGTAATGAAACTACGAGAGTTGAGGGGGCATGTCATATTATTACAATGACCTCAAAACTGAGTCAAATTTACAAGGAAATTGACAGTATCGGCCACTTTATCGGTATGACGTTGCAGTCCTTGTGGTCTGGATGCGTGCAGTGACACCTGCGAAGAGTGTCATAAGGTTCATGTGCCAGCCGTAACGTCCCCAAGCAGCCCAACACAGGGATACTGGCATATATGAATGCCACACAAATCTGTGTTTCCACTTAAATGGAGACCCGTGAAGAGGCACCTTTCAAACTCTGTCAGGTGCTGATAATGCTGTCCCACACTAGCACGTATCATCTCCGTATCTTTCACAGTGATCACTCCACATCTGACGCTAGTCATGCCGTTTGTGTAGCCTACTAGGCTTCTGACAACACTAAAGACGAACAGCACAAAGCAGTCTGTCACAGTGAATTGCGACTCTTATCACACAGGCTATAAATTCACTCGTACTCTTTGCTGTTTCTCTCTTAATAATTTAAATTCAGAAGTGTTAAAGTTTTACTCTATCATGTAAGGTCCTTTCACAAATTAATGATGAAGATCCAGAAAATTCATTCAATACACATGCATTGAAGAACATGATAAATTAAGGAACTCCGGGCATTACGGTCAAGTACTGCGTTCTTCAGGCCCAATATGGAGGCATAAATCTTAATAGCTCTCTTTTTTGCCTTAATCTCCTTTGTGTTTTCTTTTGTGCACTGATTTAGGACACTCCATGTGCAGCATCCACCAGTAGTCAGCTATCACGTTGACGCTCCATTGGTCTTGATACCCCAATTCTATTTGTGTAGTGTTTTGGTAGAACCTTCCTCTGGCTCCACGCTCACAGCACTTAGATTTTGTAGAAAATATCTGATATTGAAGTCTAGAAAGTGCAGCTTCAAGCTCACTGAGGTGTCCAATACTCTAAAGATAATAAGAATGTATACAACTAATTCTCATAATCAATGTCTTTACAGTTCTCAAGAAATTTATTGGTAACTTGTTTAAGGGATATCCAAGATGATCCTACACTTTAATTAATTTTGTGTTCAAATGTTTCGCCTTTCATTAGCTGCCGAATGTCAGGGCTGACGAAAATCCCCTTCTTTTATTTTAGCTTCTGATAGTCTCGGTAACATACTTGCCACATACTTGAAAGTGGCACCACTGATACTCAACCTGTACGCCAAAGTACGCAAAATATACTTATCTGAAAAAGTCTGACATTGTCCCCTGCTGATTTTTCACTTCGCGTTTGCCACAGATGTATCTGAAGTGGTGGGAGACTTAATATAATCTCTTGAAACCACTTAACTCCAAAAAGCTGGCATCAGTCGATTTATCACTCATTGCTGAAGTTTTTGTGACAACCGACATCTAAAACAAACATGTGGGGACCATTTCGGTATTCATCTAGTGGAGTGTAGGAAACCGCATAAAAACCACATCCACGCTAGCCGGCACACTGGCCAGCGTCGTTAATCCGCCGGGCGGATTCGATCCGGGGCTGGCGTGCGTATCAAGTCCAGGAAGTAGCACATTAGCGCCCTTTTTTCCTTTTTTGTCCCTGAGCGGAGAAAATCTCCGACCCAGCTGGGAATCGAACCCGGGCCCTTAGAATTGACAGTCTGTCACGCTGACCACTTTTTTTTTCTTTTTTATTCAGAAAATTGCACACTATCACACAACGCATTAATCATATACAGTAGTTGTTCTTTTTTTTAGGAAGGTCAGGGCGTGGTACACGCCGCACTAGCAGTGGGGTCTCTTCACGGCACTGCCAGTGCGTCGAGGCCCAAACCCCTCCCACCCCTTTTTTCATGTCCCCTGTTGGGTCATAGCACTAAGTGTACAGAAATCGTAACACAAAACTGCCATTCTCCGATGTAATAAAGACAAAGAAACCTCTTCTCTGAGTAGAATCTGAACACTGATAAAACTTTGCAATTCTTCTTGAATGACACAAATACTTTGGCAGTCGAACACGAGTAATTCTGAACAAAATGTTTTGAAAAAACTCTTCGTGTAACATAGAAGTTTCGGAAGCGAGGTAATAGTAAATAATAATAATAACACAAGCGACTTTTAATTTTCTTCTGTTCGTTGTCGTTCAAGGTGTAGTTGTTCCACATATTTAACCTACACCCATTCTTTCAAAAATGATCTTCAGCATGTTGCCGTAGTGCTTCTTGTGGTTGCGATACTTGCTGATTTTTGCGTATTCACACTTCATGTAAACGCGGAATTCTATCTCGTTGTCCGACCAAAGTTTTTTGATGACATAACTAACATATTTTCCCAGTAACCAGCTAATGGCGTTGGTTTTTAATGTCGGAAAGTACGTCATGTCTGGTCTCAGGAGGAGCGATGGCGTTATATATTCCGTCGAGGATCTGGTGAGAAAGGCGATTTGTTGCCTGATCCAATTCCAGTTATTCACATTGCCGCCACAGGTGAATCTGTGGATGAGTGTATCCACAAGATTGCATTTTCTGTGTGTCTGGTTTAAACTGATCCCATATAGTCTCTCGTTGGTGCTGATGATATTGTTAACTGTTTTGTACCATGCGGAAATAGCGTCTGTAGATAGCCCGGCATAGTTGATGTTCCGCCATACAGCTTTCCAGTCACAATTAGGGAATTTCTTTTCAATTTTGTTTCTGCCCTCATTTAACTTCCTTTCAATTATGATGTCGCGCGCTGTGATACATGTGTTGCTTCTGATTTCGTCACTAAGATAACTTGCTTCGAGGAAAAAGTTCCTCACATACTGCAGACGGGCATTAATCCTTCGCACATCAATCGGTGCTTGCAGGCTATGGGATGTCACAGCCTCAAAGAGCTTTGCGGTTATACATTGTGGAAGTTCTCTGAGTATATCGAAAGTCCGTTTGAGGAACAGAGCAGACGCTTTATTTCGAATATAAAATGGTTCAAATGGCTCTGAGCACTATAGGACTTAACGTCTGAGGTCATCAGTCACCTAGAACTTAGAACTACTTAAACCTAACTAACCTAAGGACATTACACACATCCATGCCCGAGGCAGGATTCGAAGCGGTCGCGCGGTTTCAGACTGAAGTGCCTAGAACCGCTCGGCCACACCGGCCGGCTATTTCGAATATCCACCAAACTGGGGCCCCTGTTATGACATCCAGTATAACGGTAGTTGCACCAACCGTGAATATGTCTCCACGCCATAAAAAATTGGTAACAGTGGACATGATCCCTTTCGCTACTAGTTTGGGAATTGGAAGTACCTGCGAGGTGAAATATTCAGAACCTTAACATTTCTAATTACAGACTCGGAATTCCTGAGTTTTACAGTACTTTTACTACCATCACGGTGTGTAAATTCCGTTTCATAACCAAATTTTTCCAGAAAGCGGTCAACACTCACGGGATCGTTGAACTTTACAAAAATGCAGTATTCATCAGAGTCTATCTGAATGGTATGAACAGATTCAGAATGAAGGCCAATTACCTTGGTAATCCAGTCGTGTATTTCAAGTGCATAGGGCTGTACTCGGCGGGTGTACTTGTCGAAGGTGAAAATCATGGTGTTTTTTCTCACGGAGTTTGCCATGGTGTTCTGCAGCGAAGAAATTTCGGACAACGCAGAAATCCCAACGGCACTACGTAGAAAGACGACACGAACGAAGACCAATAGCTCAATTTATAACACTTAATTCACGTGCAAAACACCAATAAACAATCACGAAACACAAAAACACTGGCGTAAACACTGAACGATCACGGAGCAAACTTGAGGAGCGTGCGACCGCGGCGACAGCTAAAGCCAGACTGCCCTCGGCTAACCTGGCGGGTCTATACCAACTATGTATAATACCTATACAAAAGACACGATACCAGTACCATGGTCCGATCTATCCAGGAACATGGGCCGTAATGGGAGTAGGGCTAATCCGCACAGATGGGGCGTTGTCGACAGCCCTGCAAGTGACTGCGCAGCAGCAGAGAAGGCTGTGGATCACATCGTCCGACAGTGCTCCAACACAGCATATTCTGAGAAATGGGTTAATGTCCTTGAAACTACAGTTTAAGCTGCTAATAGGATATTAAATGCTCATATCGATATGTGAATATTGAGTGTTGCGTCAGAGCTATTTTTTAATAGAATTTGTGAATTACGTTAGTGTCTTTGTTGCTATAGTGGTTCATTGTTCTTCTTTGTAAACTCTGAGCTCTACAATTTTTTCATTTGCATTTGTAATGGAACTTGTAGGTCTTAGTTTCCCAAATAGCAAATAAATAAACTTCTCTCAACAGCCTTCATTTGAACTAAACCCTTGCTATTTAAACATATATTACTTCTAGTTACTTCTATATCCGAAATACAGTTGTTTTAAAATGACGGTTGTCTGTCACATGACCTTCTTCACCAGCATCCACGTGCGAATACAACCAAAGCGACATTAGGCTACGTAGTGTTTCCTTACCGACCATTTAAATTGGTGTTATTGATAACCAACTCCTGTTGGTTTAAACAATCGTCTTAATTGAGTAAGCTATGTTGATTTCCTTCAAAACGTGTTGCCAGAATACTTGGATATGCCTTTGAGACAGAACTTCTTATATACTTTCAACAACGTAGTTTCTGCACATTCCGTAAGGCTAGTGACACATTACCTCACTTAAACGTATGCTGGGCGTTGGGTCTCTCGGCGTGTACTCATTTCTCAGTCACTGAGGTCACCCGATCTTACTCCATTGGATTACTCTTTGTAGGGTTGGCTTAAGAGCAAAGTCTACAAGCGAAGAGTTGGCGCTAGTAAGGAACTACTCGCTCGTATTTTACGTGCGTATGCTCAAGCAAAGGACCGTACGAATGAGCTCACATCAGCAACTCAGCTACTGTCTACAAGAGCTGCAAAATGTACTGCAGTGGGCTTTTTCAATATCTTTTGAGAGTAAATGTACACACTTAAACAAAACATTTGATCATAATGTTTTATTTATTATCAACGGGATTCGTCGTGTTCCCCACTGTTTTACTAGCTTCCTCGGAAACTGTTAAGAAGAGCACATGTGTTCATATGACTTTTTTTGTTCAGAATCACTGATATTAGGTTGGTGTCTAAGTTGGTAGCGTTTTCGTTTTGCATGTAGGTATTCTGATTGCCATGGGTTTATTTATCGATTGTCATTGTTTACTTGTAGTTCACTGTTGCTACTTTACATTGCACATTGTCATTTTGTCATTTGAGTGGAGCTGTGGACACCAGAAAATTGATTGCCAAGTGGAGAAATCGGAATATTTAAGACATATTCTTCTGTTTGAGATCAGTAGAGGGGTGACAGCAGCAGGAGCAGCCAGGGACACTTCCGCTGTGTATAGTATCTTCATGCTAATATAAGGAAAAGAAGTGAATGGTTGAGCCCAAACAAAGCAGCAATTCCCCGTTCGAAAACCTTCTCGTTTCCACAAAAGATAATGTTATGCATCTGGCGGAACAGTGACGGCGTGGTGTCCTACGAATTGCCTCCCCGAGGTGTAACCGTCACTGTTGTTATTTATTGTCAACAACTGAGACGTCTTCCATACGCAGTCCAAAAACAACCACCAGGAAGAGTGCGAGAAGTGATGCTACTCCATGATAATGCCTGCCCGAATTCTTCTAGGCTGACAAAAAACACTATACATGAGTTGGGTTGGGAAGTCATTCCGCATCCACCTTACTCACCCGATCTTGCGCGTTCAGATTTTCACCCTTTTCGCTCTCTATCGAACAACCTTCAAAGAACTTCCTTTCCGGATGAAAATGCGCTCCAAACATGGCTCGACGAGTTCTTCGCCTCAAAACCACGTGATCTCCACAGTCGCGGAAACGAAAAGTTACCTCAACGTTGGTAGACTGTTGTAGATAGTGAAGGAGAATATACTCGTATTATTAATGAATAAAGTCTCTGTTATGTGTATCTATTGTGTTTATTAAGCGTACGGAAAAACGCTACGATCTTATGCACCAACGTAGTAGTATCACCCCTCAAAGCATGTATATTTCCTCCTGACTTACTGTCTGTTGTGCGTAGAATGAAATCAACAACTAGTATGTACCCCCGATAGCACACCATTAACTAAAGTCGACTAATGCTCTTTGCGACAGAGATGTACGTTTACGCACTCTCCGCCAGGAGCTCTCCAGCAGCAGTTAAGAAGCCTCGCAGTCGGAGTGGCCCGTGCAGCCGCGCCACAGGTCGCTTAACTCTGTGTAGAGGCAGGCAGTGAGCGACCTCGCCCTGCCCTACTTGTGAGGCCACACTGACTGGACTACCTGCTGTATACCGCCTCCCACGCAGCGGCGGCGCGTTAGCGCGTAGGGCTTCCCGCGCTGACAGGGCCAGCTCAGGGCCCGCGGGGTCACCGCCCCCACCACGCACTCTCGTTCCCCGACCGCGGCTCTAATAGGGAGCCTCCACGTCAAGCTTTTACCCGTGGCTGTAACATGAGTAACATATTGCTTCTTCTTATGTGCCTCGTTTGCCATGTCTCTTGGGTTGGACCTCTTAGTTGTGTTACGACTGCACTAAGGGAGGACTCCAGAGACAAACATAAGTTATACCAACATACTGCGACAGCTGGAGGCCGACAGGCCAGACTTGTGCAGTTTAAACCGTCTAAGTCACAAATGAGGAAACTATTCCGAGATAAAAAGAAACACTGGTGGGGGGGGGGGGCAGGGGGGGAAGAGGGGGGAGGGGGGGGAGGGAATTGCGTGGATAGACGATCACTGGGGTGAACCATATGAACTCTTTGCCAAGAGAATAAAAACGACATTACTCTTACAAAGTAATCCCACAGTTAAACTAGGTGGAAAATCACAAAAAGAAACTTGCTTAGAAAATACTTGGCCGTGTTCCTGGACCAGAGCATGCGAGAGACAGCACAGGCTCGCCAGGATCAACACGGTGAGCTACAGATTATTCCCCATGACTGTAATACGAACATACCACTCTGCTCTCTTCGGGTCAACAATATGTTTTGCTGCCAGCCTGTGGGCATATCGACTCTGCACCGCAGCTAATACCATGGTCGTAAGGCGCAGGCAGTGGAGTGTGCTATTGTGACTACCGCAGGCTTTCCGCAACACCTGAGGCTCTATATCCGACAGACATAATTACTAATCTTGCGTTAATATATTTGGTGAAAACAGGCGGATTAGACACGGTCAGAGAGCTCTTAGACCTTAAGAGAGCTCAAAATTTGGAGAGTGAATTCATGGAAAAAGATGTGAGACACATATGAAAAGACCTGTAGGGTACATGCATTCTTCCCCAACATCAGCGAGCGGCTAAGGATGAAACACGTTAATCCCAGTCGGGGAATGGTTCATTTCTTAGCCGGCCATGGGCCATACTCCATTTTCTGCGTGTAAATCTTGTGCAAGAGGTTTATTGTGCCTGTGGAGAGAGAGAAACGCCACAACTCGTACTGTGTTTGTTGGTGGCAGGATAACGACTAGCGCACTCTCACGACGACATACTCGTACAATCAGTTATACATCAGAGCTTGTGGACCGATCTCAACGACTGCACAGACAGAATATCTAGAGCGCTACATAGAGAGCACGTGCAGCGACGTGAATACAGGCACCAACGAGCACAGGCAAGACATGGTTCCGCAGTCAATATTAGCGAAGCAGACAGCAGTAGTAGCGGTAGGAGATCAGATGACAGTGGCACAGGCAAAGACAGACAAGCATAGTATGAGGACTAAAGGCACAGTCACCGAAGTCTCACGAAAACAAGTGTTCATAGACATTAACATTATAATTTGTACATGTTGTTGGGGCGATCTAATGTTGTAATTTATAATATTATGAGCCAACATCAAGTTTGTGAAATAGTTTATCTCATGACCAGTTTCGACTGGTAGCTAGCCGTCATCCTCAGATTCTCAGATTTCCAAGAAATGTGTCCAAGAAATGTAATAACACATCAGTCTTGCTGACATACTGAGAAAGTGCTCCAATTATAACAATACAGATCCATAATAGTTTTTCATATTCGCTACTAGCCATTAAAATTGCTGCACCACGAAGATGACAGACGCGAAATTTAACCGACAGGAAGAAGATACTGTGATATGCAAATGATTAGCTTTTCAGAGCATTCACACAAGGCTGGCGCCGGTGGCGACACCTACATCGCGCTGACATGAGGAAAGTTTCCAACCGATTTCTCAAACACAGACAGCAGTTGACCGGTGCTGCCTGGTGAAACGTTGTTGTGATGCCTCGTGTAAGGAGGAGAAATGCGTTCCATCGCGTTTCCGAAGTTGATAAAGGTCGGATTGTAGCCTATCGCGATTGCGGTTTCTCGTATCGCGACGTTGCTGCTCGCGTTGGTCGAGATCCAATGACTGTTAGCAGAATATGGAATCAGTGGGTTCAGGAGGGTAATACGGAACGCCGTTCTGGATCCCAACTGCCTCGTATCAGTAGCAGTCGAGATGACAGGCATCTTATCCGCATGGCTGTAACGGATCGTGCAGCCACGTCTCGATCCCTGAGTCAACAGATGGGGACGTTTGCAAGACAACAACCATCTGCACGAACAGTTCGACAACTTTTGCAGTAGCGTGGACTATCAGTTCGGAGACCATGGCTGCGGTTACCCTTGACGCTGCATCACAGATAGGAGCGCCTGCGATGGTGTACTCAACAACGAACCTGGGTGCACGAATGGCAAAACGCCATTTTTTCGGATGAATCCAGGTTCTGTTTACAGCATCATGATGGTCGCATCCGTGTTTGGCGACATCGCGGTGAACGCACATTGGAAGCGTGTATTCGTCATCACCATACTGGTGTATCATCCGGCGTGATGGTATGGGGTGCCATTGGTTACACGCCTCGGTCACCTCTTGTTCGCACTGACGGCACTTTGAACAGTGAACGTTACATTTCAGATGTGTTACGACCCGTGTCTCTACCCTTCATTGCATCCCTGCGAAACCCTACATTTCAGCAGGATAATGCACGACCGCATGTTGTAGGTCCTGTACGTGCCTTTCTGGATACAGAAAATGTTCGACTGCTGCCCTGGCCAGCACATTCTCCAGACCTCTCACCAATTGAAAACGTCTGGTCAATGGTGGCTGAGCTACTGGCTCCTCACAATACGCCAGTCACTACTCTCGATGAACTGTGTTATCGTGTTGAAGCTGCATGGGCAGCTGTACCTGTACACGCCATCCAAGCTCTGTCTGACTCAATGCCCAGGCGTAACAAGGCCGTTATTACGACTAGAGGTGGTTGTTCTGGGTACTGATTTCTCAGGATCTATGCACCAAAATTGCGTGAAATGTAGTCACATGTCAGTTCTAGTATAATATATTTGTCCAATGAACACCCGTTTATCATCTGCATTTCTTCTTGGTGTAGCAATTTTAATGGCCAGTAGTGTATATAAAGCTTGCTAAATCATAGCACCAAAAAGGAGTACCGGACGAAACATATACATCAGTAAAGATGATTCGTCGACAACAACAGCCACCAGAATGCCCTCAATCACTACCAGTCGTGACCTGAATTCATACGCTAGGCTCTCCTCATTACGGCGCGAGGAGTATCACCACCGCATCTCACCGACACATTACTAGAATGGGACTCTCCCCAAATAGCCACCATACTCACCGATGATGATCGTTCTGGGTAGTGCAGAGCTGCGATTCATCGCCCGAGACAATGCGACGCTATTCATTAGCAGTACATACTTCCCGGTCACGGCACTGCTCCAAACGCAGCCGTTTGTGTTGTGGTGCTTAAAGGCAGCCTACGTAAAGCACAGTAATTCCCTAGCCTGATTGTTGCTAGTCTTCGACCAATGATGCGGAATCATACAGAATGTTTCAGGGAGTCCGCAACTTATTCTTGGATGGCTGACGCAGATGAGAAGGGGTTACGATGTACTTTGTGCACAATGCGGAGATTGTCCGTTGTGGCGGTGAGACGCGGTTGACCGGATCCTTGACCAGTTCCCATGCAGCCCAACATCGTGCCACTGTCACATACGAATGCCCAACGAATACGCGATATTGCATGATTCCACCAGCTGGCCAAATGGAGATCCGCAATGATGCCCCTTTCATACTCCGTCAGGTACTGTCTCATGAGCACACGGTGTCTCCGCGTCCTTCACGGCGATGATTCGAATTGGTTTCAGCTGTTCATTTGAACTAAACATGCACCCCTATATAGGCGTATAAACAAAACAATCCCGTAAGTCACGTTGAAATTAGTCTTACGTTACTGCAAACATGTATAGGCGAAACAGAAACAATTTTTATTGTATTCAATACAGTCTCTGCGTCACGCAGACGGCCTTTCATCTTATGCTTGTAAGATGTACAGACAGACTGTCATTGGTAATTGTTTTATGCAGTACGACATATTTGTCGTTTGCAGATGACCCTGTTGGCTATATTTTTTAAACTCATATTTATCACCAGACATAACCACATTTATTTCTTTAGATATATTTAAAAACAAATATGTGATTATGACTGTCAGTACAATCATTTTAAAAAATGGGAGCAAGTTTGTCTTGACGGTAGAGCCATTTCATCTCGTGTGCACATTTACGAGAATATTATGATCAGCCTCAACTGAATCTTGTGGGTAAGGGTGACAGGCATTTAGCAATGTGGGACAGTTACGCTCTTAGTGTATTCGCCACGAGGTACGCGGCTATCAGATTCACGAGCGTTTTGTAGTGTCATGCCGGGCTAACAGATACGTGTCGATTGCTTCGACAGCATACTGCTGGCAACTTCATTCATCCCGAGGACTGGTCGTGCAATCCTAACGCAAGAATCTAGCGTAACTCCAAATAAATTTAGCTGGCACATATTGGCAGACGTTATTTAGGCTTTTGCCGGTCGGAGTGGCCGTGCGGTTCTGGGCGCTACAGTCTGGAACCGAGCGACCGCTACGTCGCAGGTTCGAATCCTGCCTTGGGCACGGATGTGTGTGATGTCCTTAGGTTAGTTTGGTTTAACTAGTTCTAAGTGCTAGGCGACTGATGACCTCAGAAGTTAAGTCGCATAGTGCTCAGAGCCATATTTAGGCTTTTCGAAGTCAAACTTTCTCATTTCGCTATCAAGGCAAGAATCATGTCTGTAGTTCATGAATGGAGCTATAATGGACATCTTACCTGAATAGAATTAATTGAGTTTTAAATTAAAATTTAAACACGTATATAATAATAAAAAATAAGGTGTGTCAATGGAATTACACTGCTGTTTTTATTATACGAAGGGCGTTCCGTAAGTAGTGCAACACATTTTCTGTTGAAAAAATTCGGAATTTGTTGTGGGACATCGTGGAATATTCTCGTTTCACCCCCTATTGGCCGGCCGCGGTGGTCTAGCGGTTCTGGCGCTGCAGTCCGGAACCGCGGGACTGCTGCGGTCGCAGGTTCGAATCCTGCCTCGGGCATGGGTGTGTGTGGTGTCCTTAGGTTAGTTAGGTTTAAGTAGTTCTAAGTTCTAGGGGACTTATGACCTAAGATGTTGAGTCCCATAGTGCTCAGAGCCATTTGAACCATTTGAACCCCCTATTGTTTCATTATGTTCCGATAGGTCGCAGTGCTAAACGTAGCCTTCAAAAATGGCTGCTGTAACGGAGATGTGTTCCAAGCAGAAGGCTGTGATTGAGTATCTTTTGCTGGAAAACCAGACCTTCGCAGATTTTCATAGGCGCCTGCGGAATGTCTACGGAGATCTTGCAGTGAAGGAAAGTACGATGAGTCGTTGGGCGAGGTGTCTGTCATAATTTCAAAAAGGTAGTGCAAACCTGTCCGATCTCCCGCGTGCTGGCCATCCGCACACAGCTCTGACTCTGCAGTATGGGAACGTGTGGACACTCCCATTCGAGGTGATTGACGGATCACAATCAAACATTTCGCTGCTCAACTGGACGTCTTTGTTGGTAGCGGTGACACGCTCGTCCACCAGTTGGGATACTCAAAGGTGTGTGCCCGCTGGATTCGTCGCCGCCTATCAGACGACCATAAAGAGCAATGAAGGACCATATGTGCGGGATTTCTTGCACATTACGAGGGTGATAGTGACAATTTCTTTTCTAACATCGTACAGGCAATGAAATATGGGTTCACCACTTCGAATCGGAAACAAAACCCCAATCCATAGAGTGGCACCCCAACACCTCTCCTCCGAAGAAAAAGTTCAAAGCCACACCCGCAGCCGGTCTTCTAGGACTCTGAAGGGGCTATTCCGTTTGAGTCCTCCTCTTGGTGTAACAGTCAGCTCTGAGATGTATTGTGATATCCTCAGAGAATTGAAGAAAAGACTTGAGCGTTTTCGTAGCCACAAAAATGCAACGAAGTCATCCTTGTCCATGACAACGCAAGGCCTCACACAAGTCTGCGCATCGGAGAGATCATGGAACCCCTTGGACTGTTCTTCCTCATTCAACCTACAACTGCCGGCCGGTGTGGCCGTGCGGTTCTGGGCGCTACAGTCTGGAACCGAGCGATCGCTACGGTCGCAGGTTCGAATCCTGCCTCAGGCATGGATGTGTGTGATGTCCTTAGGTTAGTTAGGTTTAGTTAGTTCTAAGTTCTAGGCGACTGATGACCTCAGAAAGTCGCATAGTGCTCAGAGCCAACCTACAACCTGGGTCTCGTAACTTCCGACTTCCATCTCTTTGGCCCTGTGAAGGCTGCACTCCGCAGGAAGCAGTACGTGGGTGATGGGGAGATTATTGACGCAGTAAGACGTTGGCTCCGACGTCGATGAGTAGAGTGGTACCACGACGGCATACAGGCCTCCCCAGTATAGGGCATAAGGCCGTTGCATTGAACGGAGATTATATTGAAAAATACGGGTTTCTAGTCAGAAGAGTGAGGAATAATATGGTGTACTGGAATCCTGAATAAAACCAACATAGTTTCAGAAAAAAAAACCTGTTGCATTTCTTGAACGTCTACATCAACTTTAAATATATTTATAAGGGGTAACGTGATGAAATACGTATTCCACCAGCCATTTACTGATGTACGTAGTGGTGGAAACCTTTATATAGGTACATGATGAAGAAATAAATATTGAACTTACTAGATAAAGAATTGGACTAAACATCGATTTCACAGATGCAAAATTAACAGTTTTATTGTTATAGTGAGTAAAGAGGTGGACGCCTTATTCCCATAAATACAGATTTCTACAGCAGGTTGGTTGCGCAAGACAGGAGATGTTTACTGTCAGCTCGTCGCATCCAAGCTCGCGCCGCCTGTCAGCAACGCGTGGCTGAGCTCTAATAACCGCCTGAAGATCCATAAACAACACTTGATTCAGAACGTACGTGGCCACTGAACAGCAGTAGGCAGAGCGCATTCGCCCATCGCCAACAGCGAGCACAGGCAGGGGCCAAATGCCGGCCGCGGTGGTCTAGCGGTTCTAGGCGCACAGTCCGGAACCGCGCGACTGCTACGGTCGCAGGTTCGAATCCTGCCTCGGGCATGGATGTGTGTGATGTCCTTAGGTTAGTTAGGTTTAAGTAGTTTTAAGTTATAGGGGACTGATGACCACAGATGTTAAGTCCCATAGTGCTCAGAGCCAGGGGCCAACTAGGGGAAGGCTTGAGTCACTGTCGCTGCTTACGCAAGCCTTCGACGTCACCGGGACTAACCACGTGTCATCCACAGGCAACTTAATATTCGTAAATTCTCTACAGTCGTAAAGCCTCCCTCGCTGGCGACTAACACCGACATTTCAACGTAGCTTTCAGCACCTCGTAACCCGGACAGATATCCACAACTGCTTTCTCACGTTTTTATGTTTATGCTACATCGATTGATGGAAGTTTTCTTCATTCAGTGTTACCGTTTTATAGTTTTCCTCCTTCTGTCTGCTGTGGTGGCAGCACTTCATATCATGCCGTTCGGTAGTTTCCTTGAGAGACGTGGAGCTGACTGAAATGCGGATCAAGGACTGAGAGTAGCTGGAAAATCACTTGCCGGTTTACCCGTATCGACTGAGAAACACGACAGCCGAATAATTAAAGACAAAAACCGGCTGAAGGAAGATCACACGACTTTCACTTCTCAGGACGACAAAGTTGTACGGCCAAGAAGAGTGTCCTTTCATAGATAATACAACAAAATTGGCGCATTATGGTTTCCTAATTTCCTATCATTGGAAGACCCTACCACAGGCAGAATAAGGGCAGAAGAATAAAGAAACATTCTTCTGGTTTCGGATGCATTTATTCTGTACAAATTCAAGCATAGTATTAACATTCAGTTCTCATTTTTGAAATTTTTATTATTACAGTTTTAGTTACAAATTTATTACGGGTTATAACTAACATAAATTTTTATTTATGGGACATCCGCAAATGCTCCGCAACATGTTCATGGTAAGCAAATCCCTCACAGTTGTAAAATGCTTTTATTGACCGAAGTCTAACACGACAGAAGTCGCTATGTACTACCACGATTTCGGGGGCTTGGTGCTAATATCAGATGTATCTGGAATCTTTCTGTAGTAGGACATCATGTCAATGCCCAGACAATTAGTAGGCAAACACGTACCGTAGGTGGACCGTCATAATAGCACCCCAACTTTCAATCACGGCCTGGGAAAATGCCCCCGTCCCAAAATTGCCACCAGGAATGCATGCAGTCGAACGCTGATACAGAGCGCCCGTGTGACTCGCGTACAACTGATAGATTTCAGATACAACTGGTGATGGGACTAAGATCCCAAAACCGTGGTAGTATATACAGGGTGTTACAAAAAGGTACGGCCAGGAGAGCGTGGAGGCCATGGAATTGGTCCGCCTCTACCAATCCATCGGTCACCGAATCTGTTGTTGAGAAGCGTACGAACACTTCGACTGAAATGTGCAGGAGCTCCATCGTGCATGAACCACATGTTGTGTCGTACTTGTAAAGGCACATGTTCTAGCAGCACAGGTGAATGTCCCTTATGAAATCATGGCGATGAATCGAGAAAGTACAGTACATACTGACGAAACTAACATGGAAATTAAGCGTTTCCGGACACATGTCCACATAACAGCTTTTCTTTTTTTGTGTGTGAGGAATGTTTCCTGAAAGTTTGGCCGTACCTTTTTGTAACACCCTGTAGTGCCTTACGTTGCGTAAGAACTCGGTCAGTAAAAGCATTTTATAATTGTGGCGTATTTGTTTACTATGAACACTTTATAACTAGTTTCCATCACATTTCATCATTATCTTCAGATGACGGCGTCTGCGGCGTGTTTTTCTGCTTGTGTATATTTGGCTCACTCTCCCCACAGTCGCACTGTCACCCTGCCACGGTGTCTGCAAGTGCGGAGGGCTGCTGAGGTCGTCTTCCGACGTCTCGACATCTTTCATGACAATATGTCATCCATTTTTCATTGTTTTCTTACACACAGATCTACGCTCGTCAACCAAAACTTTATGAATTTCTGCTTAACAGGATTTTGTTTCACCTTTGAAATTTACAGCAGCGATTCTGAGAGGCACGGGTTCAACAGGCCCTTGGTAGGTTTCCCGAGGAATGCGGCAACAGATGCGCAAGCTCAGAGCACGCAGTTCCTGCAAATTGCTGCCCCTTGGTATGTGAGTGCGGAGCTGGCGCTCTATAGCGTCCCAAACGTGTCCAATCAGGTTTAGAGAGGGCGAATTTTGGTGGACGAGATATCAACGTGAGTACATTATCATACTCCCCCACCGCACTGCAACACGATTCCGAGCTTGTGAGACGGACAGTTAACCCTCTGAAAATGCATTCACTGTCGAAGAAGGCAAGATTGAAGGGTTGCAGATGGTCCACAATAAGTTTCACGTAGTCCACTATTGTCACGGTGCCTTCCGTAATTGTCACAGGTCCCTTGGAAGCCGAAGTGAATGTCTGTCATAGCATAATGGCTCTGAGCACTATGGGACTTAACTTCTCAGGTCATCAGTCCCTTAGAACTTAGAACTACTTAAACTTAACTAACCTAGGGACATCACACACGTCCACGCCCGAGGCAGGTTTCGAACCTGCGATCGTATCGGTCGCGCGGTTCCAGACTATAGCGCCTAGAGCCGCTCGGCTACTCCGGCCGGCTGTCATAGTATAATAATGTCAGTGGTGCGGCACATGACTGAACCCGCCATTCGCCTATATCCAAACACAACGCTTGAACTCGTGTAGCATGGAATGTCATTCTTTCGACCAGACGAAACGTTTCCACTGAGCATGACCCAATCACAAGTTCACGTACCCAACTGCAATCGTAATTGACGACGTCGTTGACTCAACATGGGAACACGCAGGGATCATCGCTGCAGAGCCCAAAGTTCAAAACAGTGCGCTGGAAGATCTGCTCCGAAACACTTTAGTCTGCACCACCACTGCACTGCCACACATCTCCACCTGTCCTGCTTTACAGATTAGACAAGCTACCGACCTCCACTTTCTGTGATGAAGCGTGTGCATCTAACATCTTATCCCTACTTGTTGTCTCACTTACCTTCAATTACTTTCCATAGATTCTCACGACAGTAGCAGCTTCGCCGTTTCGAAAATACTCCTCTTCCCAGATGCCGGTACATGCCAATATTGCCTTTGTTAAAGTCACTTGTGTCAGTGGAGTTGTCCATTTGCTGGGCCGGCCGGTGTGGCCGTGCGGTTCTAAGCGCGTCAGTTTGGAACCGCGTGACCGCTACGGTCGCAGGTTCGAATCCTGCCTCGGGCATGGATGTGTGTGATGTCCTTAGGTTAGTTAGGTTTAAGTAGTTCTAAGTTCTAGGGGACTGATGACCTCAGCAGTTAAGTCCCATAGTGCTCAGAGCCATTTGAACCATTCCATTTGCTGCTTGTATCCTCGCCCGAATGAGTCCCCATTCGTGTCTGCTGCACTTATACATGATCCAGTCACAAAACTTTTACTTTTTTTTTTATTTACACGTCTTGTTGCGTAAGATCAAGTTGAGGAGCAAATCTCCAAGGTCATGGAACGTCTCAGTACATGAAATTACAACATAAAAGTAGTAACAGATAAAATATAATGTTTATGAACCCAAAAAACACAAGCCACAAGTTTAAGTAAACGCAATCAACAATATAACATAAGAATCAGCTTAATTTCTCAAGGAACTCCTCAACAGAATAGAAGGGGGGCCCCTGAGGAAACTCCTTAGTTTCTATTTGAAAGCGCGTGTTTTAATGTTAAGGTTTTTGTATTGTTGTGGTAGCTTATTGAAAATGGATGCAGCAGTATACTGCAAACCTTTCTGCACAAAAGTTAAGGAAGTGTGATCCAAATGCAGCTTGGAAAATTTTGGAAATTCGTGGTAAGTTCCTATGGGACCAAACTGCTAATGTCATCGGTCCCTAGGCTTACACACTACTTAATCTAACTTAAACTAACTTACGCTAAGGACAATACACACACCCATGCCCGAGGTAGGACTCGAACTTCCGACAGGGATAGCCGCGCGAACCCTGGCATGGCGCCGTAGAAAGCACGGCAACCCTGCGCGGCTACAGGTTGTATTTCTGCCGAGTATCAACTGAGTAAAAGCTGTTAATACTTGGGAATAAGCTGATACTGTTAACAAGAAACGACAGTAAAGAACATATATATTGAGAGAGCAATGTCAAAATACCCAGACTAGTGTACAGGGATCGACAAGAAGTTCGTGAACTTACACCACTTATTGTCCGAACTGCCGGTTTCTGAGCCAAAAATATCCTTTTAGAATGAGAAGAGTTGGCCCAAAATATAATACCATACGACATGAGTAAATTAAAATAACCAAAGTAGACTCATTTTCGTGTCTGACGATCACTTATTTCAGATACCGTTCGAACAGTAAAAATGGCAGCATTAAGTCTTTGAACAAGATTCTGAACATGAGCTTTCCACGACACTTTACTATCTATCTGAACACCCATAAATTTGAAATGTTCAGTTCCACTAATCATATGCCCATTCTGTGAAATGAAAACGTCGGGTTTTGTTGAATTGTGTGTCTGAAACTGTAAAAACTTAGTCTTACGGTGATTTAGCGTTAGTTTATTTTCTACAAGCCATGTGCTTGTGTCTTGAACTGCACTATTTGAAACAGTGCCAATGTTGTACACAACATCCTTTACCACCAAGCTAGTATCATCAGAAAACGTAAATATTTTAGAATTACCGGTAATACTAGAGGGCACATCATTTATATAAATAAGGAACAGGAGTGGTCCCAACATTGTTCTCTGGGGTACCCCCCATTTGACTGTACCCCACTCGACCCCACATCACAGCCATTCTCAACATTGTGAACAATGACCTTTTGGTGTCTGTTGCTGAAGTGAGAGGTGAACCAATTGTGAGCTACTCCGCGTATTACATAATGGTCCAACTTCTGGAGAAATATTTTGCGATCAACACAATCAAACGCCTTAGCTAAATCAAAAAACATGCCTAACATTCGAAACCTTGTGTTCAATCCATCCAGTACCTAACAGAGAAGAGAGAATACAGCATTTTCAGTTGTTAGACGACTTATAAAGCCGAACTGTACATTTTATATGATATAAAATGGTCAGTTATCCTTACACACACAGCCTTCTCGATAACTTTAGCAAACACTGATAGCATAGAAATAGGTCCAAAATTGTCTACATTATCCCTTTCTCCCTTTTTATAAAGCAGCTTCACTACTGAGTACTTAAATCGTTCAAGAAACTGATCATTCTTAAAGGAAAAATTACAAATATGGCTAAGTACAGGGCTAACATGTGCAGCACAGTACTTTAATATTCTGCTGGACACTCCATAATATCCATAAGAGTCCTTAGACTTCAGTGATTTAATTATTGACTGAATCTCTCTCTTGTCAGTATCACGGACATTTCAGACATCAGTCTCGGAAAGGCACTTTTCAAGAGAGTTAAATGAGGCCCTGTAGAAACTAAGTCTTTATTTAACTCACCAGCAATGCTCAGAATTTGATTGTTAAATATTGTACATATATCTGACTTACCAGTAACAGAAATATTTTACTACGAACTGACTTTATATCGTCGACCTTGTGCTGCTGACCAGACACGTCCTTCACAACTGACCATGTGGTTTTCATTTTATCCTGTGAATTAGCTATTCTATTTGGATACCACATACTCTTTGCCTGCCTAATAACATTTTTAAGCACCTTACAATACTGTTTGTAATGGGCTACTGTAGTTTTATTGTAATTACTTCTACCATTTTGATATAATTCCCGCTTTGTTCTACATGATATCCTTATCCCACTAGTCAGCCACCCGGGCTGCTTATTACTGCTAGTACCCCGTTTAGAACGTTCTAATGGAAATCAACTCTCGAAGACCATGAGAAATGTGTTAAGGAAAGCGTTATATTTGTCAACTATGTTATCGGCAATATAAAGGTCCTTCCACTCTTGTTCCTTTATGATGTTTAAAAAACTCTCTATTGCCGTTGGATTTGCTTTCCTACATAGTTTGTAATTGTATGTGACATCTGTTTGAGTACAAAAGCCTTTTAGTGTTAAAATTTGTGCATCACGGACTGAAAGGCTATTCACCATTTTACTAACAGAACGCCCATCTGGTAATGAAGAATGAATAAAAATATTGCCTATGGCTGTGGTACTGTTCCGCTGCACCCTAGTTGAAAAAACACCGTCTGCATCAGTTCGTACGAGTTTATGAGATCTACCAACCTCCTTTTTCTTGCACAGTCATATACAAAATTAATATTGAAGTCACCACATATAACTAATTTCTGGTGCTTCCTATAAAGTGAATCAAGAACCCTAACTAGCTTGAGCAGAAACGCTCTGAAGTAAGAGTTAGGGGACCTATAAACAACAACAATTATAGAAGATTAGTTTCACTAAATTCATCTGCACCTGCACAACATTCGAATATCTGTTCAATGCAATGTCGTCTGTGGACTCAAACGGAGTACTGTATCTTTACGTACATAGCCACCCCCCCCCCTTTCCGCAGGGAACTCCTTGAAAAACAGCCAGCTAATGTGTATCCTGGTAAAGGAATCCTCTGGGCCGGTCGAAGTGGCCGAGCGGTTCTAGGCGCTTCAGTCTGGAGCCGCTCGACCGCTACGGTCGCAGGTTCGAATCCTGCCTTGGGCATTGGTGTGTGTGATGTCCTTAGGTTAGTTAGGTTTAAGTAGTTCTAAGTTCTAGGGGACTGATGACCTCAGATGCTAAGTCCCATAGTGCTCAGAGCCATTTGAATCCTTTGAATTGTCAAATTATTTAAGTGGTGCTCCGATGTGCCAGTAATATCTGACTCAACATCTATAAGCAGTTCACTAACTTTATTTCTAATACGTCTTATAATTTGGCGAAATATGTTGATTCCTTCTCTACTTGGATACCTGACCTCCTCTGAAGGTGATTCCTTAGTTAGAGGTACTTCCTTTAAGCAGGTATACCCATCAGCTGACTTCAGTCTAAAAAAGGTGCAGCTCTAACACCAACTACTACAGGAATTTTTCCATGAGTGAACCCACCACCACCCAGTACACTGTCACCTACAAGCTGTACCAGCCTCCCCATCCCAAATCTATTGAGCTGCAGGCTATGCCTAGTGAAACCCGATCTATTGATAGACTCAACTGGCACCACTGCAATGTGACCCGTGCCCTCCGACATCAGTGCCTTCTCCAGACTCATATTAACACGCCTAACAGCCGCATTGTGGCGCCGATCATGACACTGAAGCAGCTGCACCAAATGCAGGTCACCACCTACATCATATCCCCGTCGCTATCAAAACTATTCTTTGCTCCACCCACAATCACTACCTGATCATGTTTCGTAAAATTCTTACGTAACTCCCCTATGCTGTCAGTCATCTGAGCCAACCCTGCACAAGGCTTCACAATGCTGGTGACCTGGTACCCACTCCCCAACACTTCCAGCAACTGCTGGCCCTCACCTCTACAGTGCGAACTACCTAGCAGCAGAACCTTCTTCTTTCTGTTAGACTTTGCAATTGAATTAGACTTTCTAACTGCTGAGGACCGTTAACATGCTTCCTACACCTACAGCTACTAGAGGCTCCTCTCCACTCAACTCTGACAGTTGATCACATCTATTGCGTATACGTAAGGTAAAACTGTCCAGCTGCCTTCTTGCCAACAGCCAGTTCCCATTCCGCAGCACCCTTCACCCTCCTCAACCAACCTAGTTCCTCCTCTGCGTATTGTAACTACACTTGAAGGGCACAGATCTTATGCTCCTGCTTCTCTATCAACTTATTTCTACTACATATTCTGCATTCCCAGGAGAGGATCTCGCTAGAATGCCCACTGACTTCCCCACTGCATTCCCCCCAATGAAAATACTTTGAACAAATCTCAGATCGTAACCTACTACTCACAAACCTACGACAAAGCCCACACTTCTCACTCATGATAACATTTTACAGTTACTGAAAAAAACTAAACGTCTACGTTACGTAAGTTCAGGTACCCCAGTAGAATTATTTATAGAACTAACAATAATGGTCTCGAAATTCTCTCTCTGCTAAGAAAGCAACAACTTTTATTAATTCTACTAAACCACAACAAATACTAATACCAACAAAACTTCACACAGTTTATTAGCTTAAACTGAAAATTCAGGCAACTGCCTTGCCGCAGTGGCTACACTGGTTCGTGATATCACCGAGGTTAAGCGCTGTTGAGCGTGGTCTGCACTTGGATGGGTGACCATCCAGGCCGCCAGGCGCTGTTGCCATTTTTCGGGGTGCACTCAGCCTCGTGATGCCAATTGAGGAGCTACTCGACCGAACAGTAGCGGTTTCGGTCAAGAATACCATCTTACGACCGGGAGAGCGGTGTGCTGACCCCACGCCTCTCCTATCCGCATCCTCCACCGAGTATGACACGGTGGTTGGATGGTCCCAGTAGGCCACTCGTGGTCTGAAGACGGAGTGCTTTTTTAAACCGAAAATTCAAGTAGCACTGGAACACTCAACGAAGTTAAAACAGCGAATGAAAATTTTGCTGAAATATTTCGCTAGAAACAATAATAAACGGTAGCTGAAAACTAAAGCATGAAATTTACTGAACGACTTCAAAACACTAAAAAACACATTGAGCGAACGTTTCAAAAAGTTTATTAAACTGTTACACTACTGGCTATTACAATTGCTACACCACGAAGATGACGTGCTACAGACGCGAAATTTAACCGACAGGAATAAGTTGCTATGATATGCAAATGATTAGCTTTTCAGAGCATTCACAAAAGTTTGGCGCCGGTGGCGACACCTACAACGTGCCGACATGAGGAAAGTTTCCAACTGATTTCTCATACACAAACAGCAGTTGTTGTGATGCCTCGTGCAAGGAGGAGAAATGCGTACCATCACGTTTCCGACTTTGATAAAAGTCGGATTGTAGCCTATCGCGATTGCGGTTTATCGTATTGCGACATTGCTGCTTGCGTTGGTCGAGATCCAGTGAATGTTAGCAGGATATGGAATCGGTGGGTTCAGGAGGGTAATACGGAACGCCGTGCTGGATCCAAACGGCCTCGTATCACTAGCAGTCGAGATGACAGGCATCTTATCCGCATGGCTTAACTGATCGTACAGCCACGTCTCGATCCCTGAGTCAACAGATGGGGACGTTTGCAAGACAACAACCATCTGCACGAACAGTTCGACGACGTTTGCAGCAGCATGGACTATCAACTAAGAGACCATGGCTGCGGTTACCCTTGACGCTGCATCACAGACAAGAGCGCCTGCGATGGTGTACTCAACGACGAACCTGGGTGCACGAATGGCAAAACGTCATTGTTTCGGATGAATCCAGGTTCTGTTTACAGCATCATGATGGTCACATCCGTGTTTGGCGACATCACGGTGAACGCACATTGGAAGCGTGAATTCGTCATCGCAGTACTGGCGTATCACCCGGTGTGATGGTATGGGGTGCCATTGGTTACACGTCTCGGTCACCTCTTGTTCGCACTGACGGCACTTTGAACAGTGGACATTACATTTCAGATGTATTACGACCCGTGGCTCTACCCTTCATTGCATCCCTGCGAAACCCTACATTTCAGTAGGATAATGCACGACCGCATGTTGCAGGTCCTGTACGGGCCTTTCTGGATGCAGAAAATGTTCGACTGCTGCCCTGGCCAGCACATTCTACAGATCTCTCACCAATTGAAAACGTCTGGTCAATGGTGGGCGAGCAACTGGCTCGTCACAATATGCCAGTCACTACTCTTGATGAACTGTGGTATCGTGTTGAAGCTGCACGGGTAGCTGTACCTGTACACGCCATCCAAGCTCTGTTTGACTCAATGCCCAGGCGTTTCATGGCCGTTATTGCGGCCAGAGGTGGTTGTTCTGGGTACTGATTTCTCAGGATCTATGCATCCAAATTGCGTGAAAATGTAATCACATGGCAGTTCTAGTACAATATATTTGTCCAATGAATAACCGTTTATCATATGCATTTCTTCTTGGTGTAGCAATTTTAATGCCGAGTAGTGTATTTCGCCACAAAGAGCACGAGACACCATTGAAAACTACTAAAATAAATAACTGTATAAAAGTGCACAAACAATTTGTCAGTAATGTGACGACCGCCGATGTTCAACGTCAACGTCCAATAATCACTCGCAGACGGCAGGTGGCAGCACTGGCAGTGTCAGGGGACGCAGTAAACAGGGCTGTCGTTCTCTTTGTGCGGACACGGAGGAATTTATGTGACGTCAAAGAAGGGATGATCTTAGATTTTTGGGTCAAGGGTGGAGGTATTTCCGAAACGATTGAGTTGGTAAACTATTCGTGTGGCGCTGTGATTAATTTATACTGTGTGTGGCAAACTGGTGCTATCCAAAATTGGCGTCGAGCAGCTGTGATGAGAGGGGTGAACGACGGTTGCGGAGGTGTGTACGAGCGAACAGACGTGTAGTTGTTGAGCAGCTGGCCACCCAGGTGTACCAAGGGATTACCATCAATGTCTCCTCAACGACCGTTCAGCAGAAGTTACCGCCTATTGGCCTGCACTGCAGGCGCCTATTTCATGCACCTATTCTGACTGCTCTTCATCGGCGACAAAGGCTGGATTTTGCACGTCAGTATCGCAACTGGACGTCTACTGAATGACGACACGTGGTCTTATCAGATGAATTACGTTTTGTCGTCCACGGGAAGGATTGCCGTTGGGGTGTATGGTGTGAAACGTCTGAAAGCAAATAACTGCAACAATCGGCTGGAGGAGGCAGCATTACGGTCTGGAGAAGGTTTTCGTGGCTTTCCATGGGTGTTCTCATCATTCTAGAGGCCACAATGCATCAACATAAATACGCATCCATCCTAGGGGGCCATGTCCACCCCTACATACCGTTTGTTTTTCCTTGGCACGAAGGCATCTACAATCAGGACAACACAAAGTGTCGCATAGCTCGCGGTAGACAAGCTACGTGCGCGGTTCTAAGTATACCAGGGGTGAGTACACTGTACTCCTCTGGTCACCATACTCGCCGGGTCTACACCCAATGGAGAATCTGTGGCACCACATAAATTGTCCTTTTCGCGCTGTGGATCCCCAGTCGAGAAAACTAACGCAGCTGGCCACGACACTGCAGTCGGCATAGCTTCACATCTCTGTCGTTACCTCCAAAAACCGCACTGACTCTTTTCCTGCACGTCTCGAACTGCAAAAAGTGGTTATTCAAGTTTTTCACAGGTGGTGACATTAATGCGACTGGACAGTGTACACACGATGTTCGTAATTAAACTTTCGCTACTCGAGAGAACTGCCATGAGAAACGAGTAATCGTAGAACAATGAAACTTGGTGGAAACATTTCTGATGACAGGCGGAAGAGAAATAGCAAATAAATCATTGAAAGAAACCCATTTTAATTTCCACATGAGAGGGCGACATTTGTTATTTGCGTACGATGTTTAACTAGCAGGTTACAAGCATTCCTCAATATGACGACCATCTACATCCATGAAAGCCTGGACACCACAATTGTTCGCTGACTTTTCGAACGATGGAATGTTCAATTGTCGAGACACAGCTCGTGCAGTGCTTAAGTTCGCACACTACATCCAGCATTCTCAGCCATGGCGACAGTAACTTCAACAATGTGTAGATCAGTTGGCCGTCTGCCTCTGCCAGGAGCTGTTCCGAAGTCACCACTCCCGAATCATGCTCTTGAAATCTGGCGAGGAAAGAGGACCTTCCATACTCCTTTAATGCGCTGATATTCGCAAACAGCAGCAACACTCTTGCTGCTGATTTGATGAAACGGGTTTACGAGTAAGGCCGTACTTACCTTGTATGGACCCATGTTGACTACCTGCAACTGTAATGCACCCTGACGCTTGTGTTTCCGCCCTACGTCACAGTACCAGTACCTGCGCCTAACGGCAAGTCATGACACTAACACTTCTAACACGCATATCCTGCAGCGCACAGTCTGAACATCATTCCTGTGCATACGGTAAACAGCTTTCAGTCTACACTGGCTCAAGTGGCGGAAGCTTAGTTATGACCGCCCTTTACGTCCCTCACCCACATCCGCACCAGGCGGCATTCAGCCGCGCTGTGACCAGCAGTCACAGAGTTTTGGCTCACAAGTGTTTGTGCATATACTCAGCTTACAATCAAGTATTACTGCTCGTTATTAATGCAAATAAGAACATGCGTATTCGAAAAATTTCAATCAGCTCGAAATCGAAAGCAACTGCAAAGGCAAAAGTTCTTCAATACCATGCAGGAAAACTCGGTTATGTCAGCCCTTTATTGGACTTGGTAAATAACTTTTTCGTTTCTTGTGGGTTGCGCGTTCCTGTACACAACACCTGAATAAAAGCCTAGGGTGTAAGTCCGTCAATCAAGTGGATTCTGTCTTCCTGGGCAATAAAAATTGTGTAAATAATTGTGGAGTGCAAGTGACGTACAGAAAGCTTGAACCACACCGAAACTATCAGCTGCAATCAAAAAGTTTCCATTCGAAGGAGGCCGCACAATCTACAATAGGTATGCCAATCAGGCAAAATCATCGTGAACATTGAGGCAATCGTCCCACCGATGCATCAGGTTGAAAATACTCGTTTGGTAAACCACGGCGTCCGCTGCACATCCTCGTCCGACAGGAATCGTTGAACCTTCAAAACCACTTTAAGGGATCGAAGGCGTGACCGTCGCATGAGGAGAGGCGAGGACCATAGGGCGGATGATAGAGTGTCTTTCTCTTGAGTTGGCGTAACTTCTACGTTAAGACATCTGAAATATGGATTATGCGTAACCATGAACTTGGCGCACCTTTCCACAACGATGGTTTATGCTTCTCCATATTCATAGCGACAACTATTGAACTGTATGAGAAAAAAAGTAAATTAGTTAAAAACTACGACGTGCACACACTTTACACAATATTTAAACGTCACTACAGATATTCGGATTTAGATTATGACATTTCGACATGCCTGCCTGGCGGAGACGAATAGGCTAAATTCTTCATGACCCGCTGAAGTGTCGGAATATCGATGCTTTCGATGACCTCCTGAATGGCTGTTTTCAGCTCAGCAATAGTTTTGGGATTATTGCTGTAGAACTTGTCTTTAATATAGCCCCACAAAAAGGAGTCGCATGTGCGGAGAGACGGAGAATATGGCGGCCAATCGAGGCCGATGCCAGAGGCCTCTGGGTACCCCAGAATCAGACAGCGGTCCCCAAAGTGCTCCTCCAGGATATCAAATACTCTCCTGCTTCGATAAGGCCGATCTCCGTCTTGCATGAACCACATCTTGTCGAAATCAGGGTCACTTTGTCACTTTGGATAATGGGGATGAAATCATCTTCCAATACCGTCACGTAGCGTTAGATAGTCTCCATGCCATCTAGGAATATCACACCGATTATTCCGTGACTGGACGTTGCACACACACAGTCACGCGTTGACGCTGAATAGACTTCTCGATCGCGAAATGTGGATTCTCAGTCCCTCAAATGCTCCAATTTTGCTTATTGACGAACCCATCCAAATGAAAGTACTCTTCGTCGCTAACCAAACCATATTCACTTCAAAGTCCTGTTCGTCCATCCTGTGGACAATAGTGCTGACGAAACACGACCGCTGTTCCATGGCCCTGGGGCTTAAGCGCTGATGGGTTTGAATTTTGCTTGGGAAGCAATGCATGCCTTTAACTATAATTTGTCCCATTGTCTCCTGGTTGATTCCCATCTGTCGTGCAGAACGTCCGATCGATTTCCTGGGGCTGATTTGAAACACAGCGCGTGTCTTGTTGATGCTTCCAGGCGTTTCCATCCTTTTTGGGCGACCGACATTGCCAACACTGTCATCACGAACAAGCCTGCGAATCAAATGCTTGACTGTTAGCACATTTGGACTTATTGTCTTCAGCTTGAACTCGTTCGCAGACTTCCTTCGAGTTGCAGTTGGGCTATTATTGCTCACATAATAGGCCTTCATAATCGCTCTACGCTGAGCAACGTTGCACCGTGACAGTTTCACGCGCAAATGGCTGACAACGACAAGGTGCATGAGTATGCGTATACTAATTCCCATCATGCCCCTCGGGCAACTGTGCAGTTTGAACGCCTAACCCAAACAGTTCAGAAGTTATGACGATTTTATTTCATATAGTTCAATAATTGTTGCCCTGTATATTCTTCATTCTCTGATGGACATGCAGGGGTGTTTGATCTTCGGCAGCCAAGAAAAGAAAAACAGTACGTTGGCCTTGTTTGGACGCATTCGATCATAACGTCGTCATAGTTCCATTTCCGTATTTACCGCACTTACGTCGAAAAGACACGACTGCCACACTAATACCATGCATACATGTCGGTGCTGTTACAGCCGTATCCGACCCGCACTACCTGTACATACGCAGCATTGATACCCTCAAACGGAGACATTTCCATAGCCTTTTATAGATCAAGATAGCTAGATCGGAACCAACATATTTTTTGTAAATAAGACACTGGCATTGTTTCCTATCGTCATCAATAACACACACTATCAACAGGTGAAGAACTTCCAGCAGAAAATTAAAGTTATTTTATTAACACACGATGGAAATAGGATGTGTCATTGATTCCATACACCGTTGAAGTGAGTTGTCACTCGGCGCTAACAAATGATTCAAAAACGATCCTGGCAAAAGTACATCGTCAATGAATTCGAAAAGACAATGCTTTCAACGGCCAGGAATCTCATACCAACGAGTTGCTTCAGATAGCTCGGAATAAGATGAAAAGGAAAGTTTTACTAATGTAACTCAGACAAAGAAAGTCAGAATTCTTTTATACTGTCAGTTGGGACACTCCGAGAGGACTTTTCAACTGCCTAATTGGAAAGATACTCCTTCCCCAGCTCATAATGGGACCTTAACTCGCAGTGTGTGAGAGTTCAACCTCAAGTGTGTCTGCTGAGTGTAGGTGACCGTAATATATGTGTGTATGATTAAGTTGTGGTGTCAAGTTTCCGCTGCATGATGATGAGAAATCAAAGTGAGTAAAAGCATGTGTCTCCACATGGCTTACTCCTCTCTAATAGCACCCTAGCCCCCATCCGATTGACGGATCAGCATCAATAGTTTCACGTGCCTTCAGTTTAATCCGCGATGTTGTCGGACAGTCTGGTGATCAAGGAGATTTCGTCACTATCTCTCCACCCCTTCAAGCTCAAATACCGGCACTGAGAAATTCATCACCAGCAGGATTCAAACCTGCTATATCCGAGTCATTCGCCACCTCACAAATGTTCGTTTGATTTACTTTATTCTACGTTACTGCCAACTGTCAGTTTTTGGAAAGTGTTGATTATTCTCAGTTACAATTAAATTTGATATACACTGGAAGCATATGTAAAATGATTCAAAATTTTGATAAGGACAAACAGTTTTTCATCAAGAAGCAAATTGTTATAAGAAGCGTTTCTCTAGAAGCACTAATACAGTATTTGTGGTATCACAGTATCTTCACCTTCCAGTTGATCCTGACGTAGCTTTATTTGTCCTATCTCCTCACGCAGGGCAATCATAAATTTTTGAAAACATTTCTTTTCTCCATAAATCATGAAAAATTCTGTTTCGGTTTGCATGGAGCAATCGATCGGCCTAAAAATTCATAATCTTACACTACAGTTCTCATTTGTCACAGAGAAGTAGCCATTCTCCATTCGATACTGCATTTTCGTGCCCGTTGACACCGCTTTTGTCCCTACTGCACCCAGCCGCTACTTAAGCTACCAGTTCACCATATACTGTTCAAGAGAGATGGCTGTTGTGCTTTTGGGAAACCGTGGAACACCTGAATCTCAATTGGTGGACGAGGATTTGAGCCGTTGTTCTCCCAAGTCCGAGTTCAGCGTCTATTATCATCACAATGGGTGGAAAGACGTGAAGTGTCATGAGAAGCAAGATCGAGAACGTGAGGTGTAAAGAGTAGTATAAATATCCTCGAGCATAACAAATATCATTCCGTCATGGATGCGTCTAAATAGCAGGTGTATCGCTACATTTAAGCCAACTGGTTTTGCATCATTTGAAGTCATCTCGTTTTGCAGGGAGTTCAGATTTCAGGTGCAGCCGTAAGATGATCATTACCGTGACCTCAGTCGTAACGCCTGCTCGCTAGACAGCCCACAAAAGGCGCAAGCCACACGGACCGGCCTAATCACCAGGCGAAGTGAATCTAGCACAAATTACAGTGGCCTGCAGCAGAGGTCGTTAGCAGAGTGGGACAATGTTCGACGTCACCCTTCACGTGGACGAAATAGCGTGGAGGTCAGTATCACTGAGCACCGGCATATAAGTCACGCTCCAGGGCTTAATTGGGAGACTATGTTCGGGAATGCTTTCCTGCGAGAGTTTCATCGAGAGCCAGTTGGAGTTTCAGTTCCAGCCGCTGTCGCCGCTACCACTACAGTTGATTACAGCTTGCCTGTCCGAAGAAAGATCCGCCGCTATTCGACAACTTACGGCACTGCCACAGCAATGCACACGTCGTGTAGAATACTGTAGTGTGCACCAATTGGACTTAGCCTCAGAGCAGGACACCCTGGCCAGGAATATTGTATGATTTCTTGAAGTTCAGTATTTGTGTATCACTGAATACATTTGTGGTTTTGAGCAGAGAATTGCAGTTATTTCAGCAGTTATGCTTATAGGTATGTGAGCCTGATGTGAAGTTGGAATTAGCGCCCCTCTTTACACTGAGTCGTATAAAATCTATGACACAGAACTGTCTTTCAATTTCGTGTTTGCTCTGATCGGATTCGGTCTTAAGCCATCATGCAGTAGAAACTAAATTTAAAAAACTCTCACATGTCATACATGATACTTTTGTGCGCAACATAATATCAAAGCATCCAATGAGATGGTGTGACCAACTCAGTGGCAAAAGACAGATTTGAAGGCATGATGGCAAGGGGGAACTCTGTTCTCTCTCTCTCTCCGCCTCTCCGCGCCACCGCCCCCCCCCTCCCCCCCCCCCCCCCACCACCTCACCGCTTCCCTGGAACTGGAGTATAGGTCTAGAAATTTTAATCAATACACAATTCTCATATCGTTCTAGAACCGATTTTCCGTGATTCCACTATACATATAGTTTAGCCAATTGTCGCTTAACGGTGATTGTGGAATGACACCACTCGAAACCAGTCGACTCATTCATGTTAAAATTGACAATTTTAAGGGTCACCCCCCGCCCCCGCCCATCTGGACCAATTTCTGCAGGCGCCCATGACTGGGATGACTGGGATGAAATTTGGCTGCGTATTTTAGCTCCAATGGCTGTGTGTAGGATTGTATGGCCCAGACAACGGGGGTAGGATAACCGTACTATCTGGCCGACGAGCGAGAAAATGTTGGATCTTCAGTATTGGGGGGGGGGGGGGGGGGGGGCGGGGGTGCGGTGGCCGAGCGGTTCTAGGCGCTTCAGTCCGGAACAGCGTGACTGCTACGGTAGCAGGTTCGAATCCTGCCTCGGTCATGGATGTGTGTGATGTCCTTAGGTTAGTTACGTCTAAGTAGTTCTAAGTTATAGGGGCTGATGACCTCCGATGTCAAATCCCATAGTGCTCAGAACGATTTGAACCATTTTTGAATTGCGGGGGTGTCACTGGGATGACGTTAGACTGTGTACTGGCCATCAGTGTGACAGTCGAATGCAGTGTAAGTAAGATACTTGATATCATCACATTTTATATTGGACATATCGTGAGTTCCCGACTCGTTGGATACTCCATAAATCGTGAGAAAAGTTAAAGAGAACAACATTAGAAAACTTTGTTTGTCAGGAAAGTAATTATGCTGGGAACTATTGTTCTATACGGATTTCTCTCCTTTCTTTTTCCTTGTGGTTAATTGGTAATGACGAGATTTGGTGGATTCGGTAGATGGACACACATAGCACACGGCTGACAGAAACTCTGGGCCTGTTATGATCACTGTAGCTAAACGAGGATGATTTACCGAAGAGAAATAAATAAATACGCTGACTTGTGAACTAGCAGAGCAGAAACGTGAGAAAGGGGCTAGGAACGATGGAAGCCGTAGCAATGAGTGGTGACCGAGGAGTGAATGAGGCAGCGGTGGTGTCATATCTGATGGTGGCTGCGTCGGTTTAATACCAGTACAGCACTGGCTGTACCGTTGTCTACATCCACTGTCCATTCATAAACTTAATTTTATTTTAGATAGTTGAATGTTTTCATAACTATGAACCTGTCGGCGTCCTGTTGCCTTACTGAGCAACAGAATGAAAAGTGTAACTATTCTTCATACATCTCGACGAATAGAAAATTTAGCTTAGGCATCAGCACAGCACTTAAGACAGGCAGCTGTTTGCCGAGACTCGCGCAAGCGAACATCAAGTAATCTGCTCCGACGTTTCCCCCGTTTGTATTAATAACACAGTGCGTTAAGAACACAGATGAACGCGCATCTCGCACCAAGACGTTCCGTTACTCAAAACATTAGATCGAGAGATAGCTGAAGATACAGGGCCGTCAACTGGACCTAGACCCATAATTTTTGTTACTCGGGAACGCTCGGAAGGAACCATCCGGTGACCAGACTTTCGATTTTATTTTTGTTCTTACAAATGGCCTGTTAGCTTACCTTGCAACGAACATACTAAATAAACTATATGTCTTGATTTTTAAATATCTTTTTTCTGCTTTACAATTATTTCAAAGTGTGTGTGTGTGTGTGTGTGTGTGTGTGTGTGTGCAACTGGAGGGTGGAGTACGGGTGTGGGGAAGGTGGAATTTATTTATTTTCTTATCATGAAAAGCAGTTACATTCGCGATTGTGTAATGGAGGCACCAATTGAAACATATAGCACAATAAGCTAGCTGTGGTCAGTATTTCCACCTTCCTGAAAATTCGAAATATGCAGTATTATGACAGAATAAATAGCTTCAATCCACTTAACGTAAATCAAACGGTAGACAAGATACTGGTATAGCAGCAGATAAATTATTCCTTTAAACTCTGTGATGACTAAGTAGATATTAGGCAGCCTGTGAGATAGTACGTCTTAAGACACTCTAAAAAGCATTTCCGTATTTCACTTCATGTCCATGATACATTAAATATTTATGGTTGTTGTTATTCAATTGCAGCTGATTAATTTTTTATGGCATTCGCTAACAGGTTGCTTCGAATCGTTGACGTAAATGCTCTCAGACTACTGTATTCAAGACCGTGACTGATATTTATCTCAACTTAGTAGCATTCACTTTCTTGCAGAAACTGAAAGAAAGATTGCTTCTCCGATCTACTGTAACATCGTCCGAGGAGGCCTCCAACATGAATAGACTTTTTAATGAAAGCGAATGCCCGAGAGCAGCTTGTTTCATATTAATGAGAGAGAGAAAGAGGGAGAGAAGGATCCAATATCTAAGAAATAAACAGCATCAACAAACGAATACCTTATGTGTGCGCATGCTGATATAATTATAGGATACCTAGAATGAGGCAGACGACAGATAAGCACGTGGCATAGTTGAAAAATGTGTGCTCCACTATAAAGAGTGCCCAACTGCCCTTTCCCTAATTTTTATTAATCTCCCAGCTGTAGAGGTTCTAAATTTATACCCTCTCTCACCGCGTTTTTATTCTTAGCAGGATGAAAGTTTAAAATGTGCTCGCGTGAGTATAAGCAGCTGCGAGGAGGCGCAACTCAATTCCTGTCCGGCATTTCTTTCGCGACGCCGACGTGGTGGAGGCAAAGGCTCGTAAGAGCCTTCTTATCGCTACACGACAACAGACCGTAAACGGAATAGCAGTGCTTACAGAAGGGGCAGTCAGAAAGAAGGAGGAGGAGTTCGGGGTTGGTTGTAAGGGGGGGAGGGGCGGAAAGTGGAACAGAAGAAACAGCTGGAGGGCATCGCGACTGTGAGTATGCTTGCAGAAAATGTTTGTCGTGTTCCACACCATACAACAGTAAAAGGTACGAAAGGTAAAGCACGGAGTTACTGTGCGCTCAACAATTATAGGCTGTAGTTATGACTGAAATGTCAGCAAGAATAGTTATATAAATCGCAAGTACATCCACAAACACACACACACACACACACACATACACACAAACACGACCACCCCTAAACGTACACACCTGTTTCAAGGTTTTATCCTGTAGTACAGTTGCTGCGAACTGAAAACACAAACTGCAGTAACCGATCACATTTATTACACGTTCCAGAGACATGTCAGTTAGTACGGCATGGATGTATGACTTTTGGGTTACGTGTGGCACTGACTTTCACTGAACATTATGCAGTGTGTAATAAAAACACTACTTGAAAAGAAGCCCGAAACCTGTGATGACTGAAAAAGAGTGCCACTGGTTACCCAAAAATCACTCCTACACATCCAAGCCATATTATCTGACATAAATCCACATGCTGGAGGTATAATCCTCCAAATCGCGTAGTGTAAAGTATAAGACAATAGATGTGACTGGTTACAACAATTTGTATTTCAATTGAAATTCATAATGGTTACAGTCAGCCTTAACCTAAAATGTTCACATTTAAGGTTTGCGTTACTGCCAGCGACATATAAAGTAACGAAAAATACAAGTGCCGAAATATTATAGAAATTAAATTGCTGTTCTCAAAAAAACGACAAGACAAATTGAAAAGACTCACAAAGCCCTTAATTAATTATCTGTGTAGGTCTTCCTGAAGAACAAATCGTCAAAGTGTTGATTCTTTTATTAATATGACATGTCTCACTTGCACTCGCCGAGCTTATAAATCATAATAGCAGAAATAATTTGGCGTTTGTGCTTGGAACCCAGAAGTAGCGCAGCATCGAGAGACAATGCCTTACTACAAAATGCCAGGTGCTGCTCTTGGCCCAGTACTTTGGCGTGCTGGGGCCTACCCTTGTGTGTGTGTGCGTATGTGTGAGTGCGCGCGCGTGCCATTGCTCGGCGCCGCTCGCCTACCTGCGAGTGTGTGGCTGTCAGCGTCTTGGCCAGCAGCCGGCAGCGCGCGACTCCCCTGGCGTGTCGAACCGGCGCTGGGCGGCGCGCTACTGGCCTCGGCGGCAGCGTCGTCGGCAGGTGGCGTCGCGGCGCTGGCTGGGCCGTCCGGTGGAGCGGCCGCGCGCGCGCCCTGCGCCGCCTCCGCCGCCCCCGCCGCCGCGTATTGATCACGGACCGGAGTCCGCTCTGGTGGGGATGCACCGGTGACGTCAAAGCGGTGCGGCCCCTCTATTGGCCACAGGTCCGCTCCGGCGCGCGCCATTGGCTGGCGGCGGCCGGCTGCCCCCTGGCCGGCCAGCACCCCCTGCGCGGCGCGCGGCGTCCTGCGCACCCCTTTCGGTACGCGGAGAGGCGTATGGCCGCTGCTCCTGCTGACGGCTGCGTGGGAGGCCGGCCCGAGGAGTCGCCACCTGTCACTGGGCTATCGGATGCCCTTTGGGTCATGCAAATTCAACACCTCGCCTAGCGATCGTGGGATTTCTGGACGTCCGGAGGTAATCCGCTAATAATTTAGTAATGCGCTGGAACTGCCATATGAAATGAAAACCGATGGAAGTGTTTCCTTAGAAATTTACGAAGCACGAAGCGCTAATGCAATTAAAAACAGCAATAAACTCTCTAATTCTCAGTCTTTATGGAGCACAGATAGTGGTGCTAAATGCACTGCTGGCTATGAAGGCGACGTGCAATAAACACCATAATTTCGTGTGTGCTCCAGGCATCCAGATGATTAGCATTTCAGCGCAGTTGCAGAGACTAGGCAGGAATAACGTCTTCTACATTATGTATGTAAATAAGTATTATGCAGCGGCATTCTCACATATATGGCTCACATTTGAATGTTGGCTGTTTGGGAGAAGATAGTGTTACGCTTCGTGTAAGGAGAAATGTCGAGAAATGTCTAAACATCGCATGTCGGAATTTGACAGCAACAGGACTGTGGCCGCGATGTTGTTGCTCGAGTTGGACAGGATCGCACGACTGTGATGCGAATAAGAAATTAGTCGGTTCAGGAGGGCCATACTCAAACCCATACGTGACTTGAATAGCTCCACCTGACTAGAGCCCAAGAGGAAAGACTCCCTGGTGACTTCGCTGAAAGTACAACCACGATACGCATCTTCAATTAGGAAAGAGACTCGTTTACAGCTACTAGTTGGATCAACATGGACTATCAGCACGGCGACAATTGTTGCAGCTTCGCTTGACACGGCATCACAAAGAGGTTTGTCGGCAGTGGAGCGCCCAACTACAACGTTGGACACAGGAGTGGTACTACAACGCCTTGCCAGAAGAATGACAGTTCTGCGTGCAGCATCATGATGCATGATTCTGTTTTTGAACGTTCTGGGGAGATGATCAGTACCACCGGTACTAAAACGTAATGAGACGAGTGTAGAATAAGGTTGCAGAAGTACTGCAAATAAAAGCAAAAAGAACGTCCTACACACACACACACACACACACACACACACACACACACACACACAAATGACGAAAACCACGTTGTCAGATCTGACAGTAAACGAGGGAAATGCAGTGGAATGAATTACAATAAGACAGCAGATGCCTGCAGTTGGCTAATCGTTGGAACAAAGTGGATGAACCAGGCACTATGAATTTGTCGTCCTCATTAACTACGAGAATCTGGCCTATTGGTGTGAGGTGCTATTGCGTACAGAACACCATCACCTCTGGTTCGCACATGTGGTAATTTTGGCATAAAAATATTACGTTTATTACGTCCTAAGACCGGTGACTATACCCTGTCTTGGATGTCTCCGTGCCTTATCTATTGATAAACGCTGTACTGTATGCTGCCCGCGTCGTCCTGAGATACCTCGTCACAAAGAGTGTTCAGCTGTGGCGTGGTCAGCACGTCCTCTCAGCCACCGACTACATCTGGCCGTGGCTTCCCGAGATGCTGTCAAGCCAGCGCTCACCAGGCGCTACAGCTCTGACATAAAGTTGAAGCAGCATGGAATGACGTACCGCATCTGTCATCCAATCTCACTTCGTCTTGATGGCCAGTAGCGTTAGGGTAGTGGTTCCTAACCTTCCTGAGACCCTTACACCTGAACTGGGCCAGGTATCATCCAGTACCCTAAACAAAGTTTGGGACCTAATTAAATATTACAGTGCAAGAATGTTAACACTCCCATTTTAAGGAAGTTTAAAAACACCCAACCAGGTGCTTAAATTTTATTGCATTGACTTGGTTTTGATACCAAATAATGTTATCTTCATCAGAATAAGTTACAGCTACCTATAGAAAATTTTTAATCAACATGAGAGAATAACAACCAAATCAAAAAGCTCAAGTTGCACTAGAAGCATTAAAAACAGGAAAAACATTACTTACATTCACATTGCAAGGAGAGGTAATAAAAACACATGAGATAGATTGCTCGAGTCGAAACAGATAAAAGTTATCTTGTAAAGCCAGCATTAAAACATGAGTATGGCAATCCGCTAGGACTGAAGGGTTTGTCAACTGATTACGTGGAAACAGCGCAGAGTGCGCCACCGACGGAGAGCGAATAGCTTGTAGTGACACTCATTTAAAAAACAGTTATATTATAAACGAAAATAATTACAACAAGAGACCAAGCTTACTAACAGATGCATAAAAATAGGTAATAAAGGAAATACACAGGAAATACTGCAGCAGTTGATACACACCATCTGTCCAGTGCAGATACCATTAAAGTGCTCAAAGTGAACTGAAATAACACAGTAGAAATAACAGCCATGGAGTACAATAAAAACGGTTAAAAGAGGAGGAAAACAATGCTTGAGAACTGTGTGTAAAGACCTTCAGTCGAAGAACGATACCATGTCAAGTAGTTGCGAATAACGGTTTGAAGTCCTTAAGGGCTAAGTAATTTTTATTTCCCAACTATAGCTGTTCGTGGAGAATGACATCACCATTAACAGACACGTGCTTAAAAATTTTCAGTTATTCAATAATATCAAGCCTATAACCTTTCTTTTCCTTAAGAAAAATAATAACTTCGTTGACTTTCTTCGTCTGTGGCCAGTAATTAGCAAATAATCCACAAAGGAGAAATTATGCACATTACTGTCGTTTCCTCGTAATAAATCCTTATTATATCTGATTCTGATGACTCATCCGGTCTGTCCTAGACAGTAAACTGGAAAAGTATCACAGGTGATTTTTTAAATCGCTGAAGTTCGCAAAGGAGTAGCCGAAGATTTCAAATTGTCAATTAGATTTTCCTGCGAAATGTTATTAGTTGCAAAGGCACCTTTCCATCCACATCTTTTTCCTACAAAACGACGAGTTCTGTAAGAATTAGTCCCTAAGATAGCTACTAAGAAAAGTTTTTTTTTCCTTCACTATCTTTATTAGCAATATAATCTAAAGTGTGACTCTGCTGTTAGTTTTTGCTATTTTTAAAGTGACAGATTATTTATAATGCTTCATTAACGTTCACGCAACTGAAGCTCGTGCATTCTCTGCGTCTTTCACCAAACTAAAAAATAATGAGTCATTGGGACGTCTGATTCTGTTTATTTCTACCAATCCATTCTTGTCTTTAGTTTAGTGTCCTCCATTGCACATGGAAACTCATGTACCAAGTTCACTGATTCCTTCATTTCTGTTTTCATTTCTACCATTGTCAAAATTCTACTTTCACACCTGTAAGTCCTACTTTTGGGAGATTTTAACGCCCATAACCCCTTGTAGTGTAGCACCATGCTTACTGGTCGTGGCAGAGATGTCGAAAATTTACTTTCCCAACTCGACTTCTGCCTCTTAAATACTGGGGCCGCCACATGTTTCAGTGTGGCTCATGGTAGTTACTCGCCCATTGATTTATCAATTTGCAGCCCAGGACTTCTCCAATCAATCCACTGGAGAGCACATGACGACCTGTGTGGTAGTGACCACTTCCCCATCTTCCTGTCACTCCCCTGGTATCTTGCCCACGGACGTCTACCCAGATGGGCTTTATACAATGCAGATTTGGTAGCCTACACCTCTGCTGTCACCGTTAAATCTCCCCCACGTGGTGCCATCGATGTTGTGATTGAGCAGGTCACTGCAACGACAATTTCTGCGGTGGAAAACGCTATCCCTCGTTCTCTAGGGTACTCCAGCGAAAGACAATTAAAGAGCGTTGGCGAGCTCTACAGCGACATAAGCGGCACCCTTCCCTAGAGCACCTGATACCCTTTTAGCAGCTCCGTGCACGCGTTCGCCTGCTTATAAAACGACGGAAGGAGTGTTGGGAGAGGTACGTGTCGACCATTGGGTGCCATACGCCACCTTCCCAAGTCTGAACTAAGATCAGATGTCTTTTTGGGTACTAGACTCCAACAGGTGTCCCTGGTGTTAACATGAATGGCGGATGGAAGGGAAAGTCCTCTCGTTCACTACACGCCACAGTGACCCCTATAACGCCCCATTTACAAAGAGGGAGCTCCTCAGCACATCGTCCCGACACAGCCCCTGGACCGGATCGGATCGACAGTCAGATGATTAAACGTCTCTCGTCTACCTACAAGCGATATCTCCTCGTCATCTTCAGCCGGATCTGGTGCGGTGGCGTCTTTCCATCGCAATGGCGGGAGAGCACCATCATTCCGGTGGTAAAACCAGGTAAAAATCCGCTTGATGTTGATATCTATCTGTCCATCAGCCTCATCAACGTTCTATGTAAGCTGTTGGAACGTATGATGTGTCGGCGGTTGGGTTGGGTCCTGGAGTCACGTAGTGTACTGGCTCCATATCAGGGCAGTTTCCGCCAGGGTCGCTCTACCACTGATAATCTTGTGTCCCTCGAGTCTGCCATACGAACAGCCTTTTCCAGACGCCGAAACCTGGTTGCTGTCTTTTTTGACTTACGTAAAGCACACGACACGACCTGGCGACATCATATCCTTACCAAAATGTAAGAGTGGGGTCTCCGGGGCCCGCTTCCGATATTTATCCAAAACTTCCTGTCGCTTCGCACTTTCCATGTCCAAGCTGGTGCCTCCCATAGCTCCCCCCGTATTCAGGAGAATAGCGTTCCGCAGGGCTCCGCATTGAGTGTATCTCTATTTTTAGTGGCCATTAACGGCCTAACAGCAGCTGTAGGGCCGTCGGTCTCCCCTTCACTGAATTAGGATGACTTCTGCATTTCGTATTGCTCCTCCAGTACAGGTGTTGCTGAGCGGCGCCTTCAGGGAGCCATTCACAAGGCGCAGTCATGGGCTCTAGCCCACGGCTTCCAGTTTTCAGCCACGAAGTCGTGTGTCATGCGCTTCTGTCGGTGTGGAAACCTGAACTTTATCTTAATGACAATCCACTCATTGTAGTGGAGACGTATCGATTATTAGTACTGGTTTTCGACGCCCGATTGACTTAGCTACCTCACCTTCGTCAGCTTTTCCCACACGGGGTAGTTCATCTTTCGCATCAGCGGCCCAGGTCAGGGCTCACGATTGCGGTTCGTGTACGATTCCTTCTCTCCGAACTGCAGTCCTTCCCTTTACCACCTCTACTTGAGGTCCATTCACGTACACGTCCATGATGTACACCTCGGTTGAAGCTTCGTATGGACCTTTCGCATGGCCCTAAGGACTCCGTTAACCCCGCCGCTCTCCGCTGTCACTTCCTCTCGATTCTTGACGTGTTCCGGAGCTCTGAAGTTGTTTACACCGACGGCTCGATGGCTGATGGTAATGTTGGCTTTGCCTATGTCCACAGAGGCCATATTGGACAGCATTCCTTGCCCGCTGGAGGCAGTGTATTCACTGCAGAGCTTGTAGCCATATCTCGTGCACTTCAGTACATCCGTTCCTGTTCTGGTAAGTCGTTTCTTCTCTGTTCTGACTCCCTGAGCAGCTTACAAGCTATCGGCCAGTGCTACCCTCGTCATCCTTTGGTAGTGAACATCCAGGAGTCCATCTCTGCCCTGGAACGGTCCAGGCGTTCAGTAGTGTCTGCGTGGATCCCAGGTCACGTCGGAATCCCAGGGAACGAACTTGCTGACAGGCTGACCAAACAGGCTACGCGGAAACCGCTCCCGGGGCATGGGCATCTCTGAAACTGATCTGTGTTTTGTCGTACGCCGCAAGGTTTTTCGGCTTTGGGAGACGGAGTGGCATAATAGTATGAACAACAAACTGCGTGTTACTAAGGAGACTGCGAATGTGTGGAAGTCTTCCCTGCGGGCTTCTCGCAGGGAATCAGTTGTCCTTTGTCGGCTTCGCATTGGTCATACGAGGCTCTCACATGGTTACTTCCTTGGTGTCAAGGACCCACTTCAGTGTCGCTGTGGCTCCCAAATGACAGTCGTCCACATCTTGCTGGACTGCCCACTTTTATCTGATCTGCGGCGGACTTTTAACTTCCCCAGCACCCTACTAACGGTGTTGAGCGACAAAGCCTCAACAGCAGCTTTAGTTTTACGTTTTATTCGTGAGGGTAGATTTTATCATTTGATCTGAATTGTATCGCATGTCCTTTGTCCCTCTATGTCCTCCATCCTAGGGCTTTTAGGGTGGAGGTTTTAATTGGTTACAGAGTGGCTGGCTTCTCCTTTTTTATTCTCATGGTCAGCCAGCCATGGTAATCTGCTTTCTCGTTTTTAGTCTCTTCTCCTTGTTTCTTGCGTCTCTCTGTGGTTTGTTTGTCCTGTTTTGTCCATTGTAATGTTTGTTGTCCTTCTGTTGTTCTTGTGGTTCCTCTTTTCTTCTGTTATCGTGCCGGACATTTTCGTTTTCTTCTTTCCCTTGGGTAATTGTTCTACTGGGAACAAGGGATCGATGACATAGCAGTTTGGTCCCTCCCTCCCTTCCCCTCCCCCTCCCCCGTCTTAAATCAACCACACGTCTCTCGGTACCATCAATGATCGTTGCCCACTCAAAATGGCGACGCTCAACTGGAAGTCCGTTACGGACAAAATTCAGGGAGCGATACTAGAGCATGAAACGCGTTCCCTTACTACGCTCCAGAAAGTCCGAATACTGGATACATTTGTTTTATGCAGTGCTTATTACGTGGCCCAAGTTCATCCGCTTCCCTCGATGATGACGAAGAAACTACAACAATTGTCTGGTCGTTTCTTATGGAAGAGACATATATTTCGCTTACGGTATGAGGTGATCACGAAGCCTCGTTCCTTTGGGGGGAGGGGGGGTTGTGCCTAACTAAGATATGGAGGAAGACGCAGATGCTCTATGTGCGTCGAACTGTTTTGACGTGACTCAAGAAACTCACACATTGACGTCACATTTATTTCTCTGTGTCCGTCCTGCTAGTCTTGAACCCCCTATTGATGTCGGACGCATAAATTATAAGTTAAAAACATTAGTGACTTATATCTTGTATTGAGCTATTTAGGGGCTGACATCTTATGGAAACCTGTCCTTACCATGAAATTCCTAAAGACTCGATGGGAAGCAGTCCCCTGACCGAACCTCGTTGAAAGAGAATCGCCGCATACAACCTGTACGACAGTTTGGTTCAATATCAGTCTTTCGATAATACGCGTAGCGTCCTCGTGGTACAAGGTAGTAAAAACTTGATTCCAACCAACGAGCGACTTTTCCGTATTGGTCTTAGTTGCACGGATTTATGTAGTCGTTTTAAGTCTCCAGATACGATTCGACATCGCTTTACTTGTGGAGGTCATGTGGCAAACTGGTCTTGGATCAGGACACAATTGGCCTTCCTTACTCGATCTTCTGAGACTCCATACACTACGGACATCATATTGCGCCCAGATTCTTCTTCCTTTCCGCAGTCGAAAACCCATACCGTGATGTGGTTGCTGGGACACTTCGTTCATTATGTTGTAAAAGGCGAAGGGGAAGATCACATGAACTTCAAGCAGTACATGATCACTGCCTATTGGACATGCTTGCGAATGGCTCGATATCGAGACCTCTTCGCCAAAATGTTGAATCTTGTTTTCCGTCGGCAAATGTGGTTAATTTAATTTTTCTGATAAGTGTTTTTCTGTGTTATGTATGTTCCCATCTCCTCTGCTTCGGCTTGTCCTCTCCTGGTTTCCCTGTTCGTTTTGTTTTGTGTATTGACGCAACATCGCTCCAGTTCTACTGTAAAATATGTGTAGAAGAATTATAGGTATACATGAGCTTCGACAATGCTTGCAATCAAATTGAGATTTTTCTTAGTTTGCTATTTCGAATGTAATCTGGTTTCGTTTTCCTTCTACTTATAGATTCTATAACGAACTATAAAAATAAATAAAAAACACAAAATAAAAAAAATAATATATTACTGAAAAACCCATATAAAAATAATTGTTGATGCATATCATGTGAGCTTGGTGGTGGTTTGTCGCCTATGTTCTCTGTTCTTTTTTTTGTTATCATAATTAATTTTTTCTCCCATTTGTAGCTTATGTTACATGATGATTTGACTATGGTCTACTGAAGTGTCATGATAGTACCAAGACATTCTGATAAAAACAAAAAAAAAGGCTCAGTCGGATAGAGCTTCCGCAACGTAAGCAGTAGATCCCGGGTTCGAGTCCCGGTAGAGACGCACATTTTCAACTGTCCCCGTTGATATTTATCAACGCCTATAAGCAGCTAATGGTCTGGATTTCATTGTAATTTCATACTTCAGACACTAGTCGAGTCCATGCCACGTGGTGTTGCGGCACTTCTGCGTGCTCGCGGGGGCCCTACACGATATTAGGCAGGTGTACCAGTTTCTTTGGCTCTTCAGTGTATATCTGAGGGTTTTATTCAATGTATTTGTTTATTTGTGTCTGTCTGCGACTGTTAAATATGTAGATATGTAGTCTCCGCACCTGTCCTCTTCTATCAGTAGCTTGATCATAATCACAATGATAAAGACGCTGTAAGGGTCCTATATCTTCATGAGTCATATTATTCGCTGTTTTATAGCATTTTCTAAAGTTTTTCTTTAGCTTTCCCACCGGTAGTCACACAGTAACAGCTGGTTAAGTTGTATGCAGCAGTAAAATTATACTTTGGCTACTGACAAAGTTTTGTGTATTATCGGTATCGCTGGTGTTGCGCGCACACTGGGTGTAATATTTGAATCAGTAATAGTTTGTCGGCAACACACTTATGATGCAGATGTGTTGAGCCGTATACGTTTCCATATAACCGAGATGAAATTGTAACCATCTAGAGATTAAGTTCAGTTTAATTGTTCTCACCGCGACTGCAGCAGTATGTCTCAAGTTTCAGTGCGAAGAAATGCATCATGTGCTGCGGCATCCGGGATTTGTCTAAATCACAGAGTAGTGTATGTGTGTGTGTGTGTGTGTGTGTGTGTGTGTGTGTGTGTGTGTGTGTGTGCGTGTGTGTGTGTTTTATGATCCGTCATTAATTGTTCGCAGTTAACTTCATCATGTGCTGCTGAAAGATCCGAGTGTAATTCACCGACAGGAGAAACGTATGTGGAGAAGAGATTGATAATACTGTCGCTAATATCTTGGTAGCCGTGTCACAAGATCAGCGTTAATTATGCCACCAAAATGTGATAGGAAGCTGATCCCTGGGTCACCGTCGGAATAGGAAGTTATAAGAGAGTTGCCTAGTGTAGCAAGAGCAGATGTCGCTACGAGGGTTATTAGACTGTGACTTCAGATTAACTGCTTCAGTCTGAGTCTTTGGCTTGCATGGAGTCTGAATCTTTCGCTGGCATCGGGGAACATCTCATGATATCTTCAAGCTTTTGTTTGTCCCTCTTACCTTGGCACTCAGCTATTTTCCAATTTTTGCATGATTTCGCAACCTAGTCTGTCTTATCGCCGTAAACCATTGCTAAGCAGATAAGCACACTATCTGACCAAAAGTAACCAGACACCTACCAGAGGACATTAACACTGGGTGTGTTCACAGTCCACCTTCATCACGATTCTAACGCTGCTGAAGACACTTAAAATGAGATGTCCGAATGTCTGGGAAAGAACTGGAACAGACTCTTCCTTAAGAGCCGAAACTGCAGACGGTAGTGATGTTGGACGCTGCAGAGTGGAGCGAAGTCGACGTTCTAATTGCTCCCAAAGATGTTCCATTTACACTACTGGCCATTAAAATTGCTAACGACGAAGATGACGTGCTACAGACGAGAAATTTAACCGACAGGTAGAAGATGCTGTGATATGCAAATGATGCAGAGCATTCACACAAGGTTGGCGCCGGTGGCGACACCTACAACGTGGTGACATGAGGAAAGTTTCCAACCGATTTCTCATACACAAACAGCACTTGACCGGCGTTGCCTGATGAAACGTTGTTGTGATGCCTCGTGTAAGGAGGAGAAATGCGTACCATCACGTTCCCGACTTTCATAAAGTTCGAATTGTAGCCTACCGCGATTGCGGTATTATCGTATCGCGACATTACTGCTCGCGTTGGTCGAGATCCAATGACTGTTGGCAGAATATGGAATCAGTGGTTCAGGAGGGTAATACGGAACGCCGTTCTGGATCCCAACGGCCTCGTATCAGTAGCAGTCGAGATGACATGCATCTTATCCGCATGGATGTAACGTATCGTGCAGCCACGTCTCGATCCCTGAGTCAACAGCGGGGGACGTTTGCAAGACAACAACCATCTGCTAGAACAGTTCGACGAAGTTTGCAGCAGCATGGACTATCAGCTCGGAGACCATGGCTGCGGTTACCTTTGACGCTGCGTCACAGATAGGAGCGCCTGCGATGGTGTACTCAACGACGAACCTGGGTGCACGAATGGCAAAACGTCATTGTTCGGATGAATCCAGGTTCTGTTCACACCATCATGATGGTCACATCCGTGTTTGGCGAAATCGCAGTGAACGCACATTGGAAGCGTGTATTCGTCATCGCCATTCTGGCGTATCACCCGGCGTGATGGTATGGGGTTCCACTGGTTACACGTTTCGGTCACCTCTTGTTCGCACTGACGCCACTTTGAACAGTGAACGTTACATTTCAGATGTATTACGACCCGTGGCTCTACCCTTCACTCGATCCCTGCGAAACCCTACATTTCAGCAGGATAATGCACGACCGCATGTTGCATGTCCTGTACGGGCCTTTCTGGATGCAGAAAATGTTCGACTGCTGCCCTGGCCAGCACATTCTACAGATGTCTCACCAACTGAAAACGTCTGGTCAATGGTGGCCGAGCAACTGGCTCGTCACAATACGCCAGTGACTTCTCTTGATGAACTGTGGTATCGTGTTGAAGCTGCATGGGCAGCTATACCTGTACACGCCATCCAAGCTCTGTTTGACTCAGTGCCCAGGCGTATCAAGGCCATTATTACGGCCAGATGTGGTTGTTCTGGGAACTGATTTCTCAGGATCTATGCATCCAAAAGTGCGTGAAAATGTAATCACATGTCAGTTCTAGTATAATATATTTGTCCAATGAATACCCGTTTATCATCTGTATTTCTTCTTGGTGTAGCGATTTTAATAGCCAGTAGTGTAGTTCAGCTGGGAAGTCTGGTAAGGGCAGCGCATATCAGGAATGTTGTTGTCCACGAACCACTGCCACACGGATGCTGTTTTATGATAGCGTGTGTTGTCATACTGACACAATCATCGTCTCTGAACTGTTTCTCTACCTTATCCAATACATAATATGGCAAAATATGTTCGCATCCTTATGCCTTTAGCGTCTGTTGAAACGCTGTAAAGGAACCACACCCTGACCACGGAAAACATTGCCATTCCGTAACAGCACCTTCTCTGTACTTCACTGTTGACACTACGATGATGGCAGGTACTGTTCTCTGGTTTTTACAAAACTCAGGCCTTTCAATCGGATTGCAAGAGGTGTAGCGTGATTCATTACTCCAAATCATTCGTTTCCAGTCATCTACTGTCCAGCGACGTCGCTCTTTACACCTCCTCAAGTGCGGCATTGACTGCCGAAATGTGTGGCTTATGAGGAGGTGCTCGAACACTGTATTCCATTCTGTTTAATTCCTTACGCCCAGTCATTGCGATAGCTTGATTTTGGAACCCACGAGTGACCCCTTCCGCTAATTTTTTTGCGATTTCTTGTAACCGCCCTCCACAATGCTCGACGATCGCTGGCCGTCAGTACACGAGGTCTGCCAGCTCTTGGTTTAGCTGTAGTTCTTCCTTTCCGCTTTCCGCTTCACAGTCACGTCACCAACAGCCGATTCGGGTAGCTTTAGACGGGCTATAATGTCCCTAATGGATTTGTTACTTAGGTGACATCCAGTACTAGTCCACGTTCGAAGTCACTAAGAGCTCCTGCGCGACCCAATCTGTTGTTACTGCTTCTCTACTGACGATACTGTACTCTGCGTCTCCTTTTATACTGGTGGGTCGGGTCGAACTCTCGTTACATCTAATGATCAGTCCCACATTATGCAGGGCGTGTTCGTAAAGTATTTATGAGATGGCGTATATGGGCAGGCGTGTTACTAGAAACACAACCAGGGCATCGGCTAGTACAGTCCTCCAACAGATGTAAATACAGAATGCACGTAAGGATCGAGATAGCAAAAGAACTGACGCAGTCCAGTTCTCCGAGTAAAATGGAGTGGGAGCTCATAAACAGCCATGGCTGAGAGTCACAGGAGAAATAATGAGCGCGGTGCTCGAGAACAGACCAGATGGATACACGGATGTGGGCTCTTGAACGTTGTGACGAGAGTGGTCCCCGCTGGCAGAGTAGTTGGGCGGTGATGAGGCGCCGTGGATGGGCGGCAGGAGCATCGCTGGTGGCTCACTGATGGCGCCGAGCTGGCCCTAAAGCGGGCGCCCCGCGCTCAGGCGGCCCTCAAGTTGTTGCGGCCGCCAGCCGGCCCCTACGTATTAATGTCCACTTAACATTAGCAAGCGGCCCCACCTCACTGCGAATCACGAGGTCTCACGTCAGTAACTTCTTTAAAAATAAATAATTAAAAAGCTCTACAGTTTTTTTGTTCTGTTCTTCAATGTGGCAACATTTGGAAACCAAACATCTACTCTTTAGGAATGTGTATGGTTTCCGCGAACAACGATCCTGTGAGACCCAGATCGTCTGTGCACGTACGAGACCCACAAGAAAGTATATACCGGCGCCCGCGTTGTTGTCGTCCTGCTGGACTTCCGACAGGCGTTAGATATAACTCCGCACTGCCCTTTGAAGACAACCGTACGTATTTAAGGAACATCAGACTAGCTTTCTGATTGGACTGAAGTGTTTTGTTTGTTTATCCTTGTGACTGATACTCTTCGGTCTTTCACTCCCGTAAAAAAAATATTATACCTTCGGCAGTCATTTTAATGATATTTTACTATTCTTCAACCACTTTCGGTGACTCAACACACCATCTTCAGGCCTGTTTGCATATACAGTAATGGTAGAAACATCAACTTACCAACCACGCAAATACAAAGACAGAAAAAAACCAGGACAATACTATAAAAGTGAATTACAGTGATCATTTGATAAAACTCAACAGATGCATCCCTCGTCACATGCCTAAAATAGAATTATATATAGTATACTACCACTGCACTCTATCCGTTGTACAGATGTACTGCTTATTAATAAAATTATTAATTAAATATTTCATTATTAAAAATGACAAACTGAAAAATCCTGAAGTAACCTACCAAACCACAAAAATAACTGTAGAAAATGATAGATGCATGAAAGTAAGTACAGAAACATCTGAAATAAGTAAACCAAAGAAATGTGGATCGGTGTGAAAGTACGTCTTGCAAGGACAGCATCAACAATACCTAAGTGACGATATAGGTAAAGCTATTAAAATGATACAATAAATATATCTGTATGTCACGTCGAAATTATAAACTGCCGAATGAAAACGGAATATGTACATATTTACACTAATTAGGCAAAATATTACGACCACCGGCTAAATATCTTATTTGTCAGTCTTTGGAATGAAATACATCATTGATGCTGAATATCTGGGATCCGACAGTTTGTTAGTAGTTTTTGGAAGTATGTGCCTTTAGATGCCTACGCACAAGTCATGTAATTCGCGTAAATAACGGGCTGCTGATCTGCGAACGTGGTGATGGCGCCCAATAACGATCTAGATGGGTTGCATAGAATTTACATCAGACGAATTTGGTCGCTGATACACCAACGTGAGTTCACTACGGTGCTCTTCGAACCACTGTAGACTGTTATGGCTCCGAGACACGGTCAATTATACTGCTGACAGATGACACCGCCGTCGGGGAAGACATCAAGCATGATGAGAACCGTAGTGGTAGTTTCTCTGTTCTTTTACCTCTTTACGTACACGCTCACGACAGTAGCAAGTGAACATTCGACCAGCTTCGTCGGTTTAGAGATACTCGTCCACTGGCTCTTCGTAACAATAATCTGCCCTTTGTTAAAGTCGCTTATCTCAATGGATTGCCCCATTTGCAGCAAATATCTTGGCTAGGGTGATCCCCCACCCACGTCTCCTCCGCTTACATAGTTTTGCTACCGCGTCACGTGCCCGCAATGGTGACAGGCGGCTTCTAGCGTCGCGGTGGGCAGTGGTCATAATGTTTTGGCTTATCAGTGTACATCATATTCATAAAATGAATGTTCAAGAACGTGCAAAAGATCAAATATAGAAAACTAGTTATGTCATACCATACACAGAAGACACAAAACCCAAGATAATGTTCAGGATGAACAACATACACGTATCTATGTGCAAGCAGCCCTTGCCGAAGGACAGCACCAACAAAATCTAAGTGTCAATCTACGGGCAGTTATCAAAATGACAATATAAATATATCTATACCTCATGTCAAAATTGCTAAATGCTGAGGTCCAAATAACGAAGGCTGCAGGTGTTTCACTTTTTACGGGACTGAAGTGTTTCTAGCAAATAGGACACAGCACTTCATTCTTAACAGAGAGAAATATCCAGACGTAAAAGTAACTTCAGGAGTATCGCAAGGGAGTGTTGTAGGTCCCTTACTTTTCACAATAAGTATCATTAAATGACCTAGTGGGTAACGTCGGAAGCTCCATGAGGCAGTTCGCAACGATACTGTTGTATACAGAGAAGTTGTAACGTTAGAAATTGTAGCGAAGTGGAGGAAGACCTGTGAAGAATAGACGTTTAATGCACGGATTGTTAGTTTTTCGCCGGCCGAAGTGGCCGTGCGGTTAAAGGCGCTGCAGTCTGGAACCGAAAGACCGCTACGGTCGCAGGTTCGAATCCTGCCTCGGGCATGGATGTTTGTGATGTCCTTAGGTTAGTTAGGTTTAACTAGTTCTAAGTTCTAGGGGACTAATGACCTCAGCAGTTGAGTCCCATAGTGCTCAGAGCCATTTGAACCATTTTTTGTTAGTTTTTCCTGATCATAAGCAAACGTAACGATTGACGCATAAATTGGCGGAACAGCTGAATATTTTACGATTAAACGATTTCCGAACTAGTAGGGTAGCAGTCACATCGATGGAACACCTTGAATATTCATTTTATAATCTGGAACACCTTCTCCAGTTACGTTCTATATTTATTTACGTTCACGTTTCGCCTTTTACATTAAGGCATCTACAGTCGACTGACTCTGCGATAGTAGCTTATAAAGTAGAAAACAGTTCACGCCAAAATTTCTACATTACATTAGTAAATTATTACTCACAGTATTTCCTTTTTCGAGTGTAAATTTGGGTTTCTTCTCACCAGGTCACACTGTCACTTCACTTACAAAATATCGACCCATTTTCACGTCGTGATACTTTCTGTTTTGTAGTTGTCATATTTCTTACCGTGACTGCCTTGAAATAAGACTGCTGATCTAGCAAGAACTACAAATTTTTCTTACGTGAATAATTTTGTGAGCGATTTCTGTGATAACTGCTAGTTCAGTTGGTGTCTCTTATTTGTTTTGGCAACCTACAGAGGTTGCTTTCTGTTCTCTCTCTCTCTCTCTCTCTCTCTCTCTCTCTCTCTCTCTCTCTCTGTGTGTGTGTGTGTGTGTGTGTGTGTGTCTGTGTATGTTTGGCCGTGCGTACGTATCTTTGCGTTTATGTACGTGTATAGGAGTCGATTATTTTTTTGATTACATATATGTAAAGCTATGTTAATACTTTTGGACGATTTGACTATGTTTAGTCGGGAAAGATGTTACAAAAGGCTGAATTGAATCTAATAACGGGGGCCAGGAAAATGATGAAGATTGAGAGGTGCTGAAACCATTGGATTTTTGTTTTCTAGATTATTTTTAGGGAATTAGGGAAGACGAGGGGAATGAGGTTGTGTGGCATTATTCTGCTAATCGTCTGTTGGGATACTTTACAATTTTATCTATTAATGTAAACAGTAAGTTGTTTGGCATGTGTATCTGATAATTCAAAGTGGCTTTCATTTCGACTTTCGTTTTTGTATACGATTATTTTTCTGGCAAGGTTAGAAGATGTCGTTTATTGTTTATTCTGATTATTTTCATGTCACCTTCTTTAGAGACTGGCTTGTGATTATATTATTTGAGATACGCTGCAAATGATGAGTAATTTATCTCATACTCAAAGGCTATCATGTGTTCTTTACATCGAATATCGAGGTTCTGTTTGCCCTACATACCTCACATCACACATGTTATGTTTTGATATACGCCTGTTTTCTGTTATATGTCTATGCCTTTTGTTAGTTCTGGGATGTATTTTCAGATAAAATAGCATATGACTATGTTAGTATTGTACCCATTGTTTGTGGCTATCTGCGAAAATGGTTCAAATGGCTCTAAGCACTACGGGACGTAACATCTCATCAGTCCCCGGCTATCTGCAGTAAGGTGTCTAAATTTTGTTGGTAGTTTTCGTGGTTTGGTAGTTGAATGGTACTCTTTTGATTCTCTGGAGTATTTAACAGGCTTCTGCTTGTTTTTATGAGTTTAGGGGGTTCGAAATTTGGTGTAGGATTGTGTCAGTTGTTGTGGAATTATAGTAAATTTCAAATATGTGCTTCTTGTTTTGTTTTCTATACATCAATTTTTTTTTCTACCGTAAATTAAACAGCTGTTGGGATTTGCCAGTTAACTCCATGGTGCGCGTCCTCAATGTGAAACGTCTCCTTTAAAAAAATTAATGATTTACTGTGCTGATAAACCTCTTACATTATTTGATTTTCAAACAGCTGAGCAGAACTGAACGTACTCAGACATTTCGCTCTTTACCTATTCTGATCAACACTAAACTGACACACAATATTTTTAGCGCAACGCAATCTGACTTTCAATAATCCCTACAAAAGAATGGCACTGTGTTATTATTTTGTGGCTGTTCCGTATTTCTATGTCCCACTTCCCGTATTGGAGCGCGACTGTCCTCTGAAATATGTAATTCTTGTATTACCTGTCTCAACTGATCTTGTACTTCCCGGATTTCTCTTTGGTGTTGCGTATTAATTTGATTCTGATTTTGTTTGAATTTCCTAATTTGTTCGTACTCTTCTGTATCATTAAAGACTACCGGTCTTTTGTCATTCAGATTATCGTCTACCTTCGTAGATAAATTATGTAGCTGATGCGAAAGTTCGACTACTTTCTCTGATAATGAACTAATTTCCTCCATGTGTCTTTCTGAATCAATTTTCAGAGTATCTACTGTGTCCTTTAAGTTTTCCTGAGTTTTTTCAAGTAGCGTAGCCGAATCGTTAGATGCAACTGAGTCAATTTTAGCCCGCAAGGTCTCGTGATTTTCATGAACAATAGTTTGCAGTTCTTTGATGGCTGCTTCATGATTCTGTAATGCATTTTCAAATGGAATTGGGGAGATCTCGCCTGCTGTTGTGCCAGCAGAGTCGGAGGGTAGTAAGGAAGTAAAATATTTACTGTGAAAACATAAATGGAGTGACCCTCCTTGTTGAGGTGGGGCACTGGGCCAACAGCCAAGCCCATAAAAAGAGACTTGTTGCGAAACGTCAGAGACATGCCTCACATGAAAATAGAAAGAAGCAATATCGGAAACGGGGCTCTCAGTATTCTGTCAGACAAACTAGACAGATGTGAAATGGATCTGGTAGTACTGCAAGAAACTGTTCACGGAGGAACAGGAAAACTGGAAACGGGCAAACACCTTCTATACCACATTGAATCGGAAGATGGAAATTTCCAAAAGGGAGTAAGTTTCGTGGCCAGTAAAAGAATAGCAGAGGCAGTAATTGATTTCCACCCAACCGATGACCGAATAGCTGTTATGAGACTAAGACCAATATTTAAAAATATAACGACTGTCACGCTACATGCTGCAGCTGACGTAGTGGAGGATAAAAAAGAAAGATAGTTGCTATGAAATACTTGAAGAAGTAATTAGTAGGACATCACGATACGATATGAATCTCATTGTTGGTGACGCTAAGAGTCGGAAGGGAGATCATTTGGAGGGAAATAACAGAAGTTGAAAGCCTACTTGCAGAAAGTAACGACAATGGAGTGAGACTGCTTAGCTGTGCACGTACACCTCAGCATTATGAGCACATGTTCCCGTCTGAAGGTTGTTCGCAAGGCACCTAGGGAATGGCCGGATAATAGAACAAGAAACCAAATTGATCCCGTCCTGTTAGACTATAGGCATAAAATCAGTTTAATGAATGTTAAAACGATAAGATAAGATGAGTCAGCCAGAGACCACTATTCAGTCATGGCACAGGTACGACAACGAGTGCGTATAGAAAAACCAAGGGGAGGATAAGGCGTAAAAGAAAGGAACACTGATGCAGACAAATTGAGAGATAATGACAAGGCACAGGCATTTGTCAGTTTTGAGTTCCTGACAGTGGAAGATAACCTCGATATTGAAAGCCAGTGGGAAATGATAAAAACAAATGTAAAAGAAGCAGCACTAGAAGTGTGCAAAGAAAAAAGGTAGAAACAAAACCCATGGTTTTCAGAAGACAATGAGCAAAAAGTGAAAGAAATAATAGTAGAAAAGGACAAAATCATATAGGGATAGTCCAACGAAAGCGAAGATGCATATGAAAACGCTTCTCAGAAGTAAAAGACAGACAATTTGGGTATTCTAATTAAAAGAACAGAAAAGGATATAACTCCAATGAATGCAAGAGTTTTTGCACAGCAGAACAGTAATTAAAAACTTAAACTTTGTGTTCTCACTTATGGCAGTTCTTGTCATAGGGGAAGACTCAACAAAGAGGTCCACCGCATGAGCGTCTAGGGAAGTGATTCCCGTGGTGGTTTCCCGTTGCCTTCCACTGGTGATGAGGGAATGAAAATGAGGACAACACAACACCCAGTCCCTGAGCGGAGGAAATTTCCGACCCAGCCGGGAATCGAACCCGGACCCCTTGGCGAGACAGACTGCCGCCCTGACCACTCAGCTATCGGGGAGGACAGAATAGTAATTGCGTACAGGAAATCAAATAGAGTTGGAACTGACTGGGATGATATGAAGTGGAACATGCCCATCGAGCACGCAACGATGTCGTAACCAATGTCAATACTCGGAATAACTGAGGTACAGTCAGCTCACTGGCTCGGAATGTGCGACAGAGACCGTCAGGAAACCCTCGTTCAGCTCTTAGACGGCGGTGAGGAACGTAAACAACACTCTCCTGTAACGGCGTTGTGTGTACTAACTTCGGATGGGGATGACACAAAAACGCCTTTCAGGCTGGAAACTTAGCATGAAGAAACGCTCTGATGCCCTGAAGTTAAACAATGGACCAGCCAAGAGCGCTGACTGACTCATAAAATGAGAGCACATTCTTTCACCAGAACAGTGGGAATCACGTCATTGTCTGCTGTGAGACCCTCGCCTTCCTTCCTCTTACTCTCCTAACAGACCATCTTCCACAGATGCTAGAAGACGTTCCTCTGCAGACTAGGAGAAACCTGTGGTGCCAACATTATGGCTGTCCAACACATAGTGCACAAAATACTACCTCATGTCTTCACGAATTGTTTGCCAATCGTTGGATTGGACGCACAGAACCTGTGCCTTGGGCATCCTATTCACCGTATTTGACGCCTGTAGAGTTTTTTCTGCGGGGAAAGCTGAAAGAACTGTCTACAAGGGCGTACCAATTACAGCCGATGATGTGCAACAACGTATTATTGCAGCCTTCTCGGTCATATACGCTGAAATGTTAGCTTGTGTGCAGCAGTCGTTTCATACCAGACTAGAAGCATATATTAGCGCTGCCGGCGGTCATCTTCAACATAACCTGTGATGTCAGTTGTCTCGTTACCGGTCAGAAACCACAGAACTGGTGAATGCACTCGTGTTGCTCTTTAGTGTGTGCTACCATATGTATTGTACAAGGGCGGTGTGAGAACTTTTCTAAATAAAACATCTCTTGAAAGACTAACACTAGAATTCTGCAACAGACAATAATTTACCCTACCTTTAGTGTGTTAACGTCAACAGGCATTGTTCCAGTTAGAAAAGTATATGCTTGCACAAAATCTATTAATTCGTGAACAACACGAACCATTGACTACCAGTCCATTCTGTAAGAAGCGCACATCAGTATCACTTTCCATTTCCGCAATATCTTCGCTGCAAGTTTTAGGTGATTCAACCTGTATTTGTGTCTGCTTCGGACGTAACTGTTTTTCTGTCACATAGGTACCGTAGAAAACTTTTTCGATTCAACAAAGAACTGATAGTAGTATATCTTGATAGCAAAACAGTAGAAATGTTCTACTGAATGGGGTAAGTGTGTTGAGTATGATACTCTCATCAACCCCCTTAATATTTGCTACCTTTTTCCTCACTCACGTGGTAAATCGTAAGTGGGTTGGTCCACAGAAGTACAGAAGGAATATTCTGCATGAGTAAGGATAATTGATTCCATATCTTCTTGGAGCTAATATTTTCCTCCCTAATGACATTCTTGATGAATGCTCCACCGGCGATGACTTCAACTAAAAAAATAAACTTTTTTAAAAGGTTACTCTAACCAGTTTCTGATGTAAAATATTCTTCTTACAAATTTTCGCTTGTTTTCAGGCTTGAGAGTGATTGTGTACTGAAGAAATTAGAAAAAAATAGGGGTACTACCGTTTTAAAAAGCAACACTGAGGAGCCGTAAGAAGTTACTGCTAGAGTATTGTTTTCTAAACAGTTGCTACCGTTGACAGTCACAGGATATCAGCGGATTGACCAAACAAGCTGCAAGAAACACTTCTGTCCCCATTGGACATTACTCAGTTTCGTAATTTAAATGTCTGAAACGACAATACACAGCGTCACCTGTGGCAATATTTCAGACAGCAAAAGGAAGCATAGCGCTATTCTGAACGGAGGAAAGCAAAACAACCGGCCGCTCCTGTGAGCCGCTCTATTCAGCCGTCAGCGTCAGCTGTCCTGCCCAGCGCACTGCTGCAAGCGCACTGTTTGTGAATCCATCCTCTCCCTCCCCCTCACCGAGCAAACCCTCGGGCTCCCCTTTTCAATAGATAGTTCAATCGTCTTCTGTCTCTATCACTGGCGAGCCAGCCTGGGAGCCTCTTTTGTTTTCTTTGGCGTGCTCTTTTCATTGGGCTACTACCTAGTGTGCCTGTGAGCTTACAGAAAAAAAACCTATTTGTCAGTCCTTTAGAAGGACACATTGGTAATTTTAGAGGGCTGTAAATATTGTAGATCTGGAACCATGATGTGCATGTTCCATTCGACTGTATGGAGTCGCCGGCAGCGGTGGCCGTGCGGTTCTGGCGCTGCATTCCGGAACCGCGGGACTGCTACGGTCGCAGGTTCGAATCCTGCCTCGGGCATGGATGTGTGTGATGTCCTTAGGTTAGTTAGGTTTAAGTAGTTCTAAGTTCTAGGGGACTTATGACCTAAGATGTTGAGTCCATAGTGCTCAGAGCCATTTGAACCATTTTTTGTATGTAGTCAAAGGAGTAATATGGACTGACCAAGAAATGTTGCAGAATGGTAGAAACCAGGTATCTGTATTTGGAATTGTCCATTATCACTCCGCAACTGGAGTCGCCCTACTTACTGGTCAGTCAACGCGTCTAACGTACCCAGAAAGAATGGTGTTCTATTCGCGGCAGAGTAACGTGGTGTGAGAACAGTGACAAGGTTCTAGGCGACAGGAAACTAGGGCGTGTGTCATGTGTTATCAGTGACAACAGGTATCTAACTCGCCAAGAGTAGATGCTGGCAGTGAATGCAGATCCATCTCAACCAGTCTCTGAGCGAACACTGCAAAAGGAACTGCACGTTAGGGACATTTGTTATCAGGTACCTGGCCAAAGGCCATTGTTCACAGCCACGAATAAACCTGCAGGTGTTCAGTGACCTAACAAGACAGACAATAGCTGACTGATGGCTTCTCGCATGCTCCCACGGGTCGTGATATTGCCTCTTTTAAAATGATGCAAATGCACCGAGGACCCAATGAGGCGGTTAATCCTCAATGTGCGGAGGACGTAGTTCAAACAACAGAGGCATGCTGTGACGGCCGTGAACTTGGACGAGGCTGTTTATTTCAACTCTCTTGGTGACAGAGTGGTACCGTTTCTTCTGCATATTCGTGACGAGTGTGATGTGACCATTTTCGTCTTCCGAGAAAACAGCGTCGTTCACAGGGCTACACGCATATACCCTGAAGAAACTGGTATCGGCATGCGTATTCAAATACAGAGATGTTCAACCAGGCAGAACACGGCGCTGCGTTGGCAACGCCTATACAGGTATAAGACAAGTGCCTGGGGCAGTTGTTGGATCGGTTACTGCTGCCACAATGGCAGGTTAAGATTTAAGTGAGTTTGAACGTGGTGTTACAATCGGCGCACGAGCTACGGAATACAGCATCTCGAAGGTAGCGATGAAGTGGGGATTTTCCCGTACGACCATTTCACGAGTGTACAGTGAATATCAGGAATCCGGCAAAACGTCAAATTTCGGATATCGCCGCGGCCAGAAAAATATCCAGCAAGAACGGGACCAACGACGCCTGAAGAGAATCTTTCAATGTGACAGAAGTGCAACCCTTCCCCAAACTGCGGCAGATTTCAATGCTGGGCCATCAACAAGTGTTAGCGTGCGAACCATTCACCAACACATCATCGATATGGGCTTTCGGAAGGCTCACTCGTGTACCCTTGATGACTGCACGACACAAGGCTTTACGTCTCGCCTGGGCCAGTCAACATCGATACTGGACAGTTGATGACTGGAAACATGTTGCCTGGTCGGACGAGTCTCGTTTCAAATTATATCGAATGGATGGACGTGTACTGGAATGGAGACACTCTTATGAATCCATGGACCCTGCATGTCAGCAGGGGACTGTCCAAGCTGTTGGAGGCTCTGCAATGGTATGGGGCGTGTGCAGTTGGAGTGGTATGGGACCCCTGACACATGCATTCCGACGGACTTGGGCAATTCCAACAGAACAATGCGACATGCCAGACATCCGTAATTACTATAGAGTGGCTCCAGGAACACTTTTCTGAGTTTAAACCCTTCCGCTGGTCACAAAACTCCCCACACTTGAACATTATTGAGTACATCTGGGATGCCTTGCAACGTGCTGTTCAGAAGAGATAGCCACCCCTTCGTATTCTTACGGATTTATGGACAGTCCTCCAGGACTCGTGGTGTCAATTCTCTCCAGCACTACTTCAGACATTAGTCGATTTCATGCCACGTCGTGCAGCTCCACTTCTGAGTGCTCGTGGGGGCCCTACACGATATTAGGCAGGTGTGGAATACGTTTGTCTATGTAGCATATTTAAGTGATTAACATTGCAAGATCACCGCATAATGTAAGCGCGAGATACGCCATTGCAAATGTGAAAGGCTAATACATTAATAATCAGTGTAACTGCGAGAATGTTGAATACAAGCATGCAAACGTGCACGCCTTGTGTTGTACAGGTGCCGGAACTCAGTTTGTTGCATGGATTTCCATGCTTGTTGTATTTGGTTAATCAATACGGGGACGGTTAATGTTGTTTGTGGATGACGCACGAGTTGCTGTCCGATGATATCCCATACATATACATTCTCGACTGGAGACAGATCTGGTAATCGAGCTGGCCAAGGGGTCATGACGACACTCTGTAGATCATGTTGGGTTACAACAGCGGTAAGTGGGAGAGCGTTATTCAATTGGAAAACACCCCATAGAATGCTGTCCGTCAATAGCGGCACAACAGGTCGGCTCACCAGGCTGACGTACAAATCTGCAGTCAGTGTGCTTGGGATAACCACGAGAATGCTCCTGCAGTCATCCCAAACCGCGCCCCAGACCGTAGCTCCAGGCATAGGTCCAGTGTGTCTAGCGTGCAGACACGTTGGTTGCGGCACTTGGTCCGGCACCGAGGTAGAACCAGCTTTCGACAGAAATCACAACTGACCTCCACCATACCCTCCAATGAGTTCTCGCTTGACATCACTGAAGTCAGTGGTCAGTGGAATGCACGCTACAGGACCTCTGGCTCGGAGCTGTCCTTGAAGTAACCGATTTGTGATAGTTCGTTTGTCACTGTGATACCAACTGCTGCCCAAGTTGCTGCTGCAGACAAGGACACGATGACCTTCCCTCTAGGTAGTGCCACGTGGCCGTCAGGAGCCAGGTCTTATTGGGACCATTTATTCTCGTGACCAGCGCTGCCGGCAATCAGCTACAAGGCCACATTACTGCCAAGTCTTTCTGCAATATCGCTGAAAGAATATGTAGCTTCTTTTAGCCCTATTACACAACCTCTTTCGAACTTACTGAGGTACTGATAATGGTGTCCATATTGTCTTAATGGCACTCTTCACTAACATCAACTCACCACGTCGAATCTCAAAGGTAACTAACGCTCACGACTGTTACAGCGTGTGTTTAAAACAACCATGAATTGCATTTTCAACTTTTCGGCGTGATGAATAGTCGATTAAACTTCCGGCATGCAGCAGCGCAAATAAAATTTCTTCCACTGGTATTTCGGCCGCGATTTACGCTGAGGATGGCTGGACGATATGCAGCCGAAATATCAGTGAAAGAAATTTTACTTGCTGGGCTGCATGCCCGAAATTTAATGGAACAAGCATGATTTCTTTGCTACCGAACAATGTATATGAGTAAGTCAAAGTGGAATCACGAAACATTATTACTGAGAATCTCCTTCATTGATATGAGTCACTGTTATTAATATTAACGACAATTAAACTTCCAACTACAATTAAACTTTGAAAATTTCCGCAAATACAGTTGTGTACAGAAGCTGGAAGTCAATTACCTGTAAGAGAAATTTCAGTGGCAACGTAATTCACTAAAATGACTGTCTAATTTAAGTCTGCTTCCATTTACACAGTCTTGCATTGCGACTTTAATGCAATCGTTATTATTTAAGCTCTTGCCTTAGTAGAATGTTTTAATGAATTACTTTACTGAACTACACCAATGATGGTTGTGTCGTTCAGTATCGTCGTGAATATTTTCTTTTTATGGTTTTGATGGAATAAAAGATGTACCCAGAATAGTATTACCAGAGTCCTCTCCTGAGGCAAGCTGGCCCGCAGCTGTTGTAACTGGCCTTGATACAAGGACGGACTTGAGATCCGAGCTGGTCCCACACACGTTCCGTCGGGGATAGATCTGAGGATCTCGTTGAACACGGAACAACTCCAACATCAGGAAGACATCTTCTACGTACACTTACCAATTGCGGACGGGTGTTGTTCTGTTGAAAAATGGCATACGATACTTTCAAATGAGAGAGAACACATGACGACGCAGCGTGTTCGAGGGGTGTTTCATAAGTTCGAAAAATTCCCTTAAAAGAATTATACATTTTTATTGCACCTTCGTAGATAGTAAGCTCGATTTTTCCAAGGATTGTATTAAGAATTTCAACAATGTACAACCGTACACTTCATTGCCTTCTCAATTAGTCATTGTGTCAACTGTGGCTGAAAATGGAGAAAACCGAATTTCGTGCGGTTATTAAAGATTTTAATTTGAAGGGTTGGACTGCCATACGAATCAAAACAGAACTAGAGGAAGTTCACAAGGACAAGCACCGAAGCCAAAGAAATCGTTGACAAAATACATGCTATGGCATTGATAAACCGCCGAATAAAATTTCGTAGTACTGCTGAGACTACGCGTCTGAACTGAGCGGGTACATAATATGCTGCACGGAGAAACGGCTATGAATAAGCTGTGTGCTAGGTGGGTGCCGCGATTACTCACAGTCGATCAAAGGCGCATCTGTCACAGTATGTTTAAGCGCAATCATCAGGACTTTTTGCACCGATTTACAAGTGTTGATGAAACTTGGATCCATCATTACAGAGTCAAAATAGCAGTCTGATCAATGGATAGATGTTGGCGAAAGTGCACCGAAGAGGACAAAGAACATTTTGTCAGCCGGTAAGGTGGTGGCTAGTGTTTACTGGGACTCCCAAGGAATAATCCTCATAGATTACTTGGAGAAAGGAGAAATGCACAGTATTATGCTTCACTGTTGGTTGAAAAAAGACCAAGATTGCCTAGCAAAAAAAGTGCTCTTTCGCCAGGATAATGTACCATTCCACATATCAGTGGTAACAATGGCGAAAGTGTGTGAATTGGGCTTGGAATTGGTTCTTCATCTATCCTGCTCACCAGACTTAGCCGCAAGCGACTTCTTCCTGTTCCCTAACTTGAAACGTGGCTTGCGGGGGGAAATATTCATCAAATGGGGAAGTGATACTACAGTCAACCAGTATTATGCGGAGTTCGACAGAACCTATTTTTTCAGATGGGATGAAAAAAACTGGAGAATCGCTGGACCAAGAGTGTGTCCCTCAAAGGAGACTACGTGGAGAAGTAAGGCGATTTGTTTACAAAAAGAATATTTTTCTCTGCTTTCTACCAGAGTTATCAAACCATTCTCGTACGTGACATATCGTTGTACCGTCATAGTTCTGTCAATAACTACCAGTCGTGATTTGAAGTCGTAACTGATGAATGCCACACCTGACGCCTTGAGGAACACTGCTGTGCCTCTTGGAAACATTGGAACAATGAGACCTCGGCCAAGGTAGCTGCCCTACCTGCCGGGCCATCAGGAAAAAGATTAATGTTTAACGTCCCATCGACAACGGGATCATAAGAGATGAAGTACAACGGCGGAGCAAGGAACGGTGGGGATGGAAATCGGCTGTGCCCTTTTAAAATTATCAGGCCAGCGTTTGCTTTAAAAGATTTACGGAAATCGTGGAAAACCTAAATCACAATGGCCTGACTCGAATATCAACTGTCGTCCTCCCGAGTGGGAATATGCGGGGCAACGCAGGATTCACCCTTGAAAACAGTGCGATACCATTCATCAGAGGTCCATGCTTCCCACTCACGGAAACACTCCATATGCAGACCTTTGTGTTGTGGTGTTAGTGGCAGCCTGTACATGGAGTGGCAATTCCCTGTCTGGTGGCTGCTGGTATGTGGTCAGTGGTGCGGAATCACACAAAATGTTGCAAGGCGTCCATGACTCGTTCTCGGATTGTATGCACAGATATGAAGGAGTTAGTATGTGCTTGGTATGCAATACAGAAATTCTTCCTTGTGGTGCTCAGATATGCTGTGATGACAAGTGTGCCTGATCTCACATTCCCATGTAGTCCAACGCTGGGTCACTGTCACACGAGAATGCCCACAGATCTCGATATTTCTCAATTCAACTAGCAAGCTAAATAGAGGCTTACAACGAGACCGCTTCTTAGCATTGTACGGTGCTGATAACGCTGTCTCATACATGTACGCAGCATCTCCGTGTCATTCACAGTGACTATTCAACATCTGACACTGTTCACACCACTTTTATGCCCTGTAGGCTTCGTAACAACACTAAACACTACCAACACTATAGCATTCTGGTGACCATTGTACCTGCCACAGAGAACTGCGAATTAAATCGTTTGCATACTCATCAATGGTGTATACTGTACTAAGCTAAATTGACATCCGATGATGTCCTCTAGATGCTCCACTTTTTTGGTTAGGCGTTATAGTGCACCAAGCCCGTGTCAACATTAGACTGATAACCACGCACCCACAATCTTCTCACGAAGGAACTGACGGATTTTCAGAATACTTTTGACATCTGACACACAGGTTGTGATTCCTTGTAATTGTGAACCGTTGTGGGCTTCGCTGTTTTTTTCTTGACTAGCTTACAGTCTGCTGCTATATGCTCAGTAGTATACCACTTGCACTATGTAAAGACGATATGTAGGCCTGTAGTTGTGGTCATCTGTTCCACGACCCTTATTGACATCGGGAATGACCTGCCTATTTTTCCTTTCTCTTGGAACGTCTCGTTCCTCCAGTGACCTACGGTAGAAAGCTGTTATAAAGGGCGCGAGTTCCTTCGTAATCCTATAAAATCGTATCGGTATCTCATCAGGTCCAAACTTCTTTCAACTTTTGAGCGATGCCACCGCCACTTTCGTCGATATCTGTTAGTTTCGTGTTTGGGCAACGATCAAAAGTATGTTCAGTAGCCCACCAATAACGCTACCGGAGTACATCTCACAGTTCAACGCAAAAGGTGCAATGTGTCACAGGCTACGTCTCCCAGAAACGTCTACTTGACCCACTATACTGGAATTTGACTAAAAAGAACCAATTTCTACAACAGTCCTTCCTGTTCTCATGAACAGAAAATTACAGACTCATAAAAGCGTAAAAACCCAGTCAACCAATTTCCTCCGTGTTTTCCGAGAGTTTTTTCTAAGAACAAGAACAAAAACTCCTAATTGGGAATTCCCTCTGCCCTACTCCCAACGTTTTGGAATATTTCGCTGAAAAGAAGTAAGTACTTTAAGAGCCGATTCCCCGTTATTATTATGGAATAGTTCCGCACACGTCAATGACTTTACTCTTTGAGCCATGCAGAAAGCTGTGAGCACCCGCATCAGACTATCATATTTGTTATTGGGACAGTATTGTCCATCATCATCAATCCAGTTTTGGTTTAGGCATCCTTGCCTGTTCCAATTTCATGTAGATTGAGGCTGACCTTTCCATCTCATCTTAGGACGTCCAATAATGCTCTTCTCTTGAGATGTGTGTTTGTATATTATTTTAGGTACCCGTTATTCTGGCATCTACATCTACATCTACGTCCATACTCCGCAAGCCACCTGACGGTGTGTGGCGGAGGGTACCTTCAGTACCTCTATCGGTTCTCCCTTCTATTCCAGTCTCGTATTGTTCGTGGAAAGAAGGACTGTCGGTATGCCTCTGTGTGGCCTCTAATCTCTCTGGTTTTATCCTCATGGTCTCTTCGCGAGATATACGTAGGAGGGAGCAATATACTGCTTGACTCTTCGGTGAAGGTATGTTCTCGAAACTTCAATAAAAGCCCGTACCGAGCTACTGAGCGTCTCTCCTGCAGAGTCTTCCACTGGAGTTTATCTATCATCTCCGTAACGCTTTCGCGATTACTAAATGATCCTGTAACGAAGCGCGCTGCTCTCCGTTGGATCTTCTCTATCTCTTCTATCAACCCTATCTGGTACGGATCCCACACTGCTGAGCAGTATTCAAGCAGTGGACGAACAAGCGTACTGTAACCTACTTCCTTTGTTTTCGGATTGCATTTCCTTAGGATTCTTCCAATGAATCTTAGTCTGGCATCTGCTTTACCGACGATCAACATTATATGATCATTCCATTTTAAATCACTCCTAATGCGTACTCCCAGATAATTTATGGTATTAACTGCTTCCAGTTGCTGACCTGCTATTTTGTAGCTAAATGATAAAGGATCTATCTTTCTGTATATTCGCAGCACATTACACTTGTCTACATTGAGATTCAATTGCCATTCCCTGCACCATGCGTCAATTCGCTGCAGATCCTCCTGCATTTCAATACAATTTTCCATTGTTACAACCTCTCGGTACACCACAGCATCATCTGCAAAAAGCCTCAGTGAACTTCCGATGTCATCCACCAGGTCATTTATGTATATTGTGAATAGCAACGGTCCTATGACACTCCCCTGCGGCGTCCTTTGAAGTGTTCACGCCATTTCTTTCTGTATTCGTCTATTTTATGAAGTACGCTTTTGATTCTCAGTTCCTTCCTTATTTCATTGTTTTTTATCCGATCTGTGGGTTTGTAACCAGCTAGTGGTCTTAGGAGTCTCATCTCAGCTGCCTCGGTCCTCCTCCTTTGGCCGGTCGTTAGGGTCCAGGTCTCTGACCCATACATCAGAACTGGCACTTTTATCACATTACAAAATTATAGTACTCTCTCTTTTCTAATTTTTTGAGAAGAATGTGATTTACAGTGCCTACCAAATGCTGAAAGTTTTGCAGTTTATATTCTTGATCATCCTGTGTGCTATATGAGACCTCACATCCCAGATATTTAAAAGTATTTAGTTGTTCTAGCGGCTAATAATGAGTTATTATTTTTGCTCTTAAATGCTCCTCACAATGGAATGCCATTATCTTAGTTTTACTTTCAGATATTGTATTACAATCATTTGCCATCACGTGCAAGAAGCAAATTGCTCCCTGTAATGTATTTCTTGATTTCGCTAAGATTATCTCATCATTTGCAAACTGGAGTGTATTTATAACTTTTTTATTAAGCTTGTAATGCTGCACTACTTTATTCTGCCATGTCTTTAGGCGTCGTCTATGTATTTTAAATAATTTGGGTGTTAAAGGACACCCTTATCTCACACCTTGACAGATATTTCTCGCAAACGGGCTTCCTTTTTGTACTTTGATTTTGATGTGTATACATATTTTGAATTAAGCTTATTAAATACCAATGTATACCATTCTCTTCTAAAATTCCCCATAATTTAATCTGTTAATTTTATCAAAAGCTTTCTCATAGTCACTAAAGACTAGGTATGTGGGATGATTGTATTGTCTAAGTTTTTCAATAATTCGGCAGACTAGAGAAACACTTGTAACACTATTATCGATTGTGAGTAGTTAGTACAGTGTAATTAAGAGTATATAATATGGAGTGTTTATTCTTTACGCGTTAAGTTCTTTGAATTGTTGAAGGGAAATGGGAATTTGTGATGTATATTTTGTTTTAACTTAACAGTGTGCTAAAATAATGGAACTTTATTAAATGTGTCTGTTTATGAAAACTAAACTGTATGTAGAAAACTGGTTCATATTTAGGGATCTTGTATTGTGAAACAGATAAGACGTAGCGAACACCCACTACTACGAAAGGGGTTTGGCGCTCGAGAAATGTGGAAGTGGCGGTGGCGGTCAATCTGGGCGGCAAGAGAGGGAGTTAGTCAGGCAGTCAGTGGCCAGCAGTTGTGCAGTCAACACCGAAGGTGCCAAGTGAGGCTTTCAGAAACCGAATTTATGATGGAATGGTCTCGGATATGGTTCCGGCTGTACAATGGTGCTCTCGCAATTGGAAAGGCTCTAATGATGATGAATGCGTGGCCAAGAAGAATTAAATAGAGTTTAAAACCACCAGAAGGAGACCTGATAGCCACCACGTGCTTGCCACCTCTATTGCACCACTGCTCCTTATGCTTTGGAAAACACATATATATGTCAGTATGAACCAGTGTGCTTGTGCGTGCTAATGCAATAATAATTCAAGTGCTGAAAAATTTGTGTTTGAACTTTGAAACTGTCCTCTTCATGATACCAAGCAGGGTACTTTCCTAAAAGTGCTAAAGATCGAGTATCCGGTTATGAAGAAATGCAAATTTGTTTCTGTTTAAATGTGCCTAAGTTTCAGTTTTAAAACATATAAAAGTTGCTAGTTAAATCATTTGTTTCATAGATAAAGAGAGAGGCACATTATTTTAAACTTGTTAAAAAGCTTTATTTTACTTTGAATTGCTACTACTTTGATTGTGCCAAAGTATAGTGCTAAAGGGTATACATGTTGATAATTAAAATCACTTGCTTCTCAAGTGATGAAAAAGGTACATAATGCTAAACCTATTTGAAACTTTACTTTACCTTGAATTTACTTCCGAAGCTAAATAAGAATACTGCAAGTGTAAATTGTTATAAAGTATTGAGGGCTAAATAATCTTAAGTGGGATTGTAATTCAGAATTTATGTGATTCAAATTGTTTCTGAAATGTGTGCATAGTTACTTATAAAGGAAGGGACAGTCTAAGGGTCCCAACCTTAATCATTGCTAATAGGAAATGGTTAATTTTAATTCCGTTTTGCTATTGAAATCTGAAACATTACCACAGTGAAATGAACATGAAATGTGATACTTAGGTCTTACACTACTGCCCATTAAAATTGCTACACCACGAAGAAGTGCAGATGATAAACGGGTATTCATTGGACAGATATATTATACTAGAACTGACTTGTGCTTACATTTTCACACAATTTGGGTGCATAGATCCTGAGAAATCAGTACCCAGAACAACCATCTCTGGCCATAATAACGGCCTTGATACGCCTGGGCATTGAGTCAAACAGAGCTTGGATGGCGTGTACAGGTACAGCTGCCCATGCAGCTTCAACACGATACCACAGTTCATCAAGAGTAGTCACTGGCGTATTGTGACGAACCAGTTGCTCTGCCACCATTGACCAGACGTTTTCAATTGGTGAGAGATCTGGAGAATGTGCTGGCCAGGGCAGCAGTCGAACATTTTCTGTATCCAGAAAGGCCCGTACTGGACCTGAAAAATGTGGTCGTGCATTATCCTGCTGAAATGTAGAGTTTCGCAGGGATCAAATGAAGGGTAGAGCCACGGGTCGTAATACATCTGAAACGTAACGTCCACTGTTCAGATTGCCGTCAATGCGAACAAGAGGTGACCGAGACGTGTAACCAATGGCACCCCATACCATCACGCCGGATGATACGCCAGTATGGCGATGACGAATACACGCTACCAATGTGCGTTCAACGCGATGTCGCCAAACACGGATGCGACCATCATGATGCTGTAAACAGAACCTGGATTCATCAGAAAAAATGATGTTTCGCCATTGGTGCACCCAGGTTCGTCGTTGAGTACCCCATCACAGGCGCTCCTGTCTGTGATGCAGCGTCAAGGGTAACCGCAGCCATGGTCTCCGAGCTGATAGTCCATGTTGCTGCAAAAGTCGTCGAACTGTTCGTGCAGATGGTTGTTGTCTTGCAAACGTGCCCATCTCTTGACTCAGGGATCGAGACGTGGCGGCACGATCCGTTACATCCATGCGGATAAGATACCTGTCATCTCGACTGCTAGTGATACGAGGCCGTTGGGATCCAGCACAGCGTTCTGTATTATCCTCCTGAACCCACCGACTCCATATTCTGCTAATAGTCATTGGATCTCGACCAACGCGAGCAGCAATGTCGCGATACGATAAACCGCACTAGCGATAGGCTACAATCCGACCTTTATGAAAGTCGGAAACGTGATGGTCCGCATTTCTCCTCCTCACTCGAGGCATCACAACAACGTTTCACCAGGCAACGCCGGCCAACTGCTGTTTTTGTGTGAGAAATTGGTTGGAAACTTTCCTTATGTCAGCACATTCTAGGTGTCGCCATCGGCGCTAACCTTGTGTGAATGCTCTGAAAAGCTATTCATTTGCATATCACATCATCTTCTTCCTGTCGGTTAAATTTCGCGTCTGTAGCACGTTATCTTCGTGGTGTAGCAATTTTAATGGCCAGTAGTGTATTTTATTGCATTTGTGATGTGTATGTGTTGATCCAACTTGAACTCTTGTCTGTCCATTGAGAATAAGATTTTCACCTTGTTGTTGTTGTTGTTGTTGTTATCTTCAGTCAGAGACTGGTTTGATGCAGCTCTCCATGTTACTCTATCCTGTGCAAGCTTCTTCATCTCCCAGGACCTACTGCAACCTACATCCTTCTGAATCTGTTTAGTGTATTTCTCTCTTGGTCTCCCTCTACGATTTTTACCCTCCACTCTGCCCTCCAATACTAAATTGGTGATCCCTTGATGCCCTACCAACCGATCCCTTCTTCTAGTCAAGTTGTGCCACAAATTTCTCTTCTCTCCAATTCTCGTCAAACCTCCTCATTATTTATGTGATCTACCCATCTAATCTTCACCTTATTATGCCTAATTAGGCTGGCGATAGTTTTTTTTGTTTCATTTACGTAATTTATCACTACTTTCGTTGTTTTCTAAATTATAGTCTTTCTGCTTTCTGCTAATTACCACAAGACGAAGTTCACGTTCGATACCCTCTATTCGTTAGGTTAATGCAGGGTCAATCTTTTCAAATTTCCTCCCAAAGGGTAACGCTTACTGCATGTTAAGGTCATATTTGGCATTTTACGTTGCGCAGTAGTGTCATACTTGGCTTCCCTGTGAAAAGAAAAAGTCCGTTACACGGGAGCACCTTTGCCAGGTAGCACGATAGCGTTATACACTGTATAAAAAAGATCTTCCCATCCGAAATCCATTCTGTTCTTCAGTATGAAATGTTTCCGAACGTGTCTTCCACTATTTGTCATTACTTTTGCATAAATCTTGTATCCAGCGTACAGAAGACAAATACCTCGATAACCGTCACATTTTCTGTGAGCCATTTTTTTAAATGGTGGGATAACAACTGCTGTTTGTCAATCTGTTATGTTGCTGTATTTACAATCAGTATTTAAAAAATTCAGTAGTTTTGTGAGTAATGATTCCGAAGCATATTTAAATAATTCCACATTGAGGTTGTCTTCCCCTGGGGATTTCCTGCTTTTAGATGTGTTTAATACAGGCTTTAGTTCTTCCATTGATTTAAGATCAACATGCTCGTCACCAACTGCAGTTTTCATATTCTCCTCATAGCCTGTCTATAGATTTTGCAAATAATACACCCACTCATTTTCTGAAATGTGGTTAATCTGAACTACATCTCTTTCATCTATGTTTCAGCATCATATATAATTGTTCTAGCTTAAATTTAAAAAGTGGTTTGGCTTGGTTGTAAGGCAAATGGCAGAACTGAAAATCTAAATTTGCCCTTAGGGAATAGCCTGGCACTAACCTTACATTTGGATTTGGCCGAAGATGTCTCGAGAGCAAAGATAGGCCAGGGAATGAAATTGCAAAAAGTCGTAATTGCTTTGACCAATGTATAAACTCCTTAGTAAATGTAACTGTAATTCAGAATTTTCGTAGCGCCAGAAAATACATCAGAATTATGGATCTCCTCCATACGACATGACAGGAAAAGGGAAAACGTATCTCCAGTGTCTTTTCAGTGGTAGATATAGCGAAGAACACGTTCGAACTGGCTCACCTACAGGAAAATAAAGGATCCTAAATGTTGAGAGCTCGTTGTTTCGTTCTTTTTGTCGAGTACACGCTAGGAATGAAATTGTCGAAAATTCGAAAAGTCTCGAGAAATATCGAGAGGACAGCATTGCATTGCGCTTGACCTCTTTCTCTGTCGCTAATGATTCCGACGCCTATGGGATGCTAACTTATGACCTTCTTCCCATTTTTCTCAGTATTTGTGGAGAATATCACAGTTTGTTATTGGTAGTTGCCGTCATCTTTTCCAATGAAATAATGCGACGTCTCTTGTCCATAGACTTCAGTAACAACCAGCGATGGAAGCTACGGCAATGTTGCCGCCATAAATCGCGTCTGTTGTTTTATTATCTGAGAAGTCTTTTTTATACGATAGCTTTATTTATACCAGAAATTCTGTTTCCTGTTCTTTGGCAAAAAATCCAGTGGCTTCCACGGTTTTTACGTACCGTCCATATCTCATACAGGGTGCTATAAAATTGTTCTTACAAACTTCTAGGACTTATAGAGGGGAGTGAGTAGATAATGTTTTGAATTGAAACCCATGTCCGGAAACGTACGGTTTCTGTGCTGCAACCATTTGAAAACATGTTGGTAACGCCGCCACTTTTATAAGTAATTTATTATCGTGACCCAGTACATCATTTTTCTTACATTTCCACTCATTAACAACCAAAAACACAAAAAGGAACCAAAATCAATTTTCTCAAACGCTGTTGATTACAGTGAAATTCAAAACATTTTTGTTATTTTCAAAGAAGAATTAGCATTCTGACCCAATACAAGTACCTGTGAATGATGTTGTGGTACACAGGCTCTGTCACATCTGGAGTCTCTGAGTTCTATCCTGCAGCGACCACACCTCGTGCCACGAAATGCTCTTTTGTATCTACAGGAGTCTCATAAGCCAAACTCTTCGTTCCACCATGGGGTAAAAGGTCCAATGGAGTGAAATGCGGTGACCGTAGAGACCTTGCGATTGGACCACCTCGGCCTATCCATCTGTATCCTAATCGTTGGTGTGTAGTTAACGTGTAGTTAACCAAGTTCCTCAAACACTCACAGAAAGGTCAATGGGGCTCGAACCAGGTCAGAGAGATAGGATAGACGTCAAATGTCATCAGCCGATTCGACGTAGCCACCAACTCCCTACCCTATCATGACTATCCATTTAGTACCCACCTAGCAAACACTTCTTCAAACGGCTATCACACGAAAACGATATGTTTCCAGACAGGTTCCAATTCAGTACTTTCTCTGCTCAGTCCTCCACAAATACTAGAAGTTTGTAAGGGGAATTTTAGAACACTCTGTATAAAATTAGCTGTTAGTTCCTTACATTTTTATTTATTGTTTATTTAGCCTGACCAGATTAATGCCTTGAGGTCGTCCCTTACACTGAAACAGTAACAAAAGATACGAAACAATATTACAAAATATTCTCGATTTCTATTTACTTATAATTGTCAATACATATAATAACACTGTTTAATAATAACAGGCGTTAATAATTATAATAATAATAACAATGATAACGAAAATACTAAAAAAAAGACAATAAGAATGACAACAATATTGATTAGTTTGGCACATCTGAAGCCGTGTTTAGTACCACCAGAAACGGAAGGGACAATGAAACAAGACTGAAATTACAGTGGCAATAGCTGTTATGAAAGAAGAGACTTTCAATGGAGGACCATGTGGACAGGAGAAGGAGAAGTGGTTGAGAAAAGTGATAACTATTGTGATAGAAGGTGGACTATTTGCCATATTTGAAGTTTGAAAAAGATTTAATTTCCCTGATATTTTGAAAAAGATTGTTCAAAAGTCGTGGTCCTGATACAGAAAATGATTTTGAGAGGATGGCTATATGATGGAGTGGTATAGAGAGGATTTTATCTGTTGAGTATTTTTGCTGTGCCATTCAGTTACCATTTACGAGTTAAAAATAAATGGAAGAATGCAATGACTGAGAAGACGATAGGCATGATAATTCTCCTTCGGCATGAGTGACATTTTTGAAATAGAAAACGAAACAAATGTGTCGCACACAAGTATTCATCGTCAGTCCCAGCCGGCGTTGGAAAACAGTAGCCCCAGAATAAAATATGGGATGTATTGCGATTCAACGAGTTTCTTTTTGCGCATGAGACGAAATACTATTTTTTATTTATGTAGCGAATGAAGTCATGCTGACGTCTTCGAGTAGACCTTTGGCCGATAATATTACCACTATACGAAAGAATGTTTTGATCGTAAGTGTATTTTTGCACTACTATAGTCGTTCACAGAAGGGTTACGTTCGACAGGCGGTCGCGGTAAGTCACTGCTAAGCCCTCCCACAGAGAACGAATTTTTCATTGCGTCCGCACGCAAATCGTGACGTCATCAGTACGAGGGGCGTGACGTCAGCGAGTAACGATTCGCCGGGCCGAACAACACGGTCAGAGTTCACCTGGTCCCACGACCCGAAGTCCGCCAGTCGATACCAGTCGAGGTCATGGCATGAGGGAAAACCTATGAACTGTGGCACGTGTCAGTATTGAAGAGATCATATTCAGAATCGGGTGAAACAGATGGCTCTCGCATAATACCTTGCAGGTAACTGTCATTCTGATTTATTGAAACTTTTGGTAAGGTTGGGAGCTTGTAAAGGAACAATCTTTTTGTTAAAGTATCGAGAAATGAGCACAACAGCAAGTGCAACCCTCCCAAGATTTTTCCACGTCAAAACAGATGAACTACACAAGAAAATCCAGGTGTGGATATTGAATACATTTCTCATATACGTAAATAATAGTTATGTGTGTCTCCTGATGAATGAACTGCGGAATTAATGAGGTCTTCATAGGCGCCGAATCGACCGTTATATCATAGCACTACGATATCTCTGTTCTAATGTTAATGTTGTGGAAGAAAACACGAAGTAAAATTTTGATTTGTTTAGGACTGTCTGATCAACGGTTTCACACCAATGTTAGAGTTGTTTGTAATGAAGTTCAGCAAGTTCGAATTAATTTATATATTGTTAGATGAATAACACAAAGGAGCTTATCTGAAGCGAGCGACTTAACTTTACTTTTGAAAAGGCACTGAAAAAATTTTAGCGTATGTTCTGAGCTCGAAGCTTTATTTGATTTTTCTGAAAAAAAAAGTAACAGATATTTCGCAGCTCATGTAGCAAGAAGAAGAAGGATAATCTTGACGTAATTTCTTAAGCAATGGAAAATTGTATTAATATTCACGAAAATATTGTCGTAGAAGCTTAGAGAGAATTAGGAATGATGGCATTAGGAATGAATTAAATATATAGAAGCTAGGAATTAAAATTGACAAAAACAGAAGAAAATGGAATGAACACTTTAACAGGGTGGGTAGCCGAATACTTCCTCTCTACACACAAACCCAGAGGGAGATGAAGTCAAGGAAGACCGAGGGAAAGATGGATATGGCCAGACGCTTAACGCTTGAGATATAGAAGAAGAAGAACTGCTGTTGATTATGTTTACTGACGGCAAGATTAAGAAGCTATGCAAGCAAATAGAATATTATTTTTATAACGATCAGACTTCTGCAAACAGTTATTTGCTTAGTCACACTGCAGATTAAACTGCGAACATCAGAAATATTTAATAAGATTCGTCCAAAGGAGAATTTAAATGCTTGTATCTTCGCATAAGACCATAAGAAAACGAGGATTGTATCACGTGGGCTGTCATCGCAAGAATATTATTAACTCTAATGATGCTTCGCAGATAGAACCTAGTATCTTGTTCAGAAATAGTGTCAAAACAACCAATGGACAGCAATTTATTATGCAATATATAATGAGCTGGTCTTTGTCTCTGGCATGATGTTCACTTAACTTACACAAAAATTTGATCCTGTGATTCCCGTTATAATTTCATGTTGACAAGAGCTCCTATCAGTGGGAATTTACCATTGTACATTCATTCTGAAGTACGCTAAATGTAATCTGCCTGCTTAAAGCCATAGCTTGGGATAATTCCCATTTTTGTCAGTTTTATATATGACAAGCGCCGATCGGCTTCAGCAAATCTAATGTACCAACATTTGATGTAACAAGGCCCCCCTCCTTTTGAAGAAGATATTTTTAGAAATATCGAAACCTAGGTTAAGAGCTAATAAACCTTCGTTTTGCAACTGGTTGGTTGATTTTTTTCAACCTCGTCATGAGTTTTTGTATTTGCGAGCTTGCCACTACATCAGTATAGTTATTCAAATCAGTGACGAGTAAGGAATGTGGTTCTCATTTGAGTCTACTACACGAGCAGTTACGTACGTAAACGGATAACATACATTGCATGCACCCACAGAAAATGTCTGTGTAAAATTACGAGGGTGTATGTAGGTATTTGAGAATGACACATCGCCGAAATCAACTGATCGTGGGAAATAACTGAATGCGATCACAACACAAGCAAATGCAAACTGGCATTGTCTTCAATAAATTTACGGCTATGGCGCACGATATGAAAAAAAGTCATCAACGGTAAGCTTAATAAAACCGAGTTATTTGTCTGAATCGCTAGTTTTAATGCTTTTGCATGACATAAAATCGTTTACATGGAAGGTGAATGCAAAAAATTCGAATTGCTGTTAGAATTATTTACAGTGAATGGCAGCCAAAGAGGTCATGTATTATACTTTGTGCCTTTTCATATTTTTGAAGTTGTCACAGTCAACTAATAGTCAACATGGCTTTAAAATGGCAAGCAATTTACTGCAATGGTAACATATGTTGTTTTTTTTTATCTACTGCGACACTGAAGCAGCTGTAGTTATGTGGATGGAACTATATACTTTTTACTACCACTCGAAACCTCTTCGATAAAGGAGTTCTTTGTTAACGTGTGTAGTGAAATTTTTTCATGAACAGCTGGGTAATTTTGCACAGACAAGTGTCAGGGCAGGCAGCAAGACGCTCTCTCTCTTCTCCAATGAAGATATGTACAGGGTTGCACAAACGTATGAAGACACCAGAAACACATTGTCACGCCTAATACGGTCTAGGAAACCTGTTGGCACTTAAACAATTTCCAGTCGTCTCGGAATGGGTAAATACAACTCCTGTTTGGTTTTCAAGGAAATCTTCCACCATTCTTCCTGTAAAATAGTGGCAAGTTCAAGTGAAGATAAGTTGGTGACCGTGGTGTCCAAGGGAGACAGACAATCCATCTTCGGTTGACAAAACCACTTCTTATGATGGAACGCAGTATCACTGTTGGGAAAGAAACAATGTTCCACGGGAGGGACCTAATCAGCCAGAACGGTCACATAACCCTTGCCAGTTCTGTGACGTTGCAAAGTAGCCAGGGGGTCCATAGAATTCGACGATAAGGCTGTCCAAATCAACATTGATGGTTCAAATGGCTCTGAGCACTATGGGACTTAACAGCTGTGGTCATCAGTCCCCTAGATCTTAGAACTACTTAAACCTAACTAACCTAAGGGCATCACACACATCCATGCCCGAGGCAGGATTCGAACCTGCGACCGTAGCAGTCGCGCGGTTCCGGACTGCGCGCCTAGAACCGCGAGACCACCGCGGCCGGCAACATTGAATCCCCGCCATGTTTCACTATTGGGACATAAATTCGGCCAGAAGTTGAAAACAGTGTGAAACAAGGACCAAATTACTTGCTTCCATTGCTCCATAGTCCTGGTTTTATGGCTTAGGCACCACGTTTCCCATTTACAGACATTTGCATCACTGATGTACGCTTTTGGAACTGCAGCTTGTCCTGTAATTCCCAGCTTATGGAGCTCCGTTCGTGTTGTTTTGGTGCTGATAGAGATTCTGAGTGCGACGTTCAATTTTGCAGTGACCTTTGCAGTGACGTCCTCATTTTTAGCCCCAATCCTCTTCAATGACCGTCCATCACGATCACTCGACGCACACGTTCCCCCGCGTTGTGATTTAGCGAACTATGTTTTCCGCTTTCCCTTAAGCGGTATGAATCTTCGATACGGTGCCTCTTGATACACCAAACGCTTCATTGAAAAACGGCCCAATTGTACGGAGAGCATGTATGTTGCAAGAGATAAGACGTGGTATAAGGGAATTCAGGGAAGGACAGATGTCGTTGGCAAAAGATGCACGATCTGGAACGCCAAACTTTATTACCTATGCCATTGTCCTTATTCAAGCCGGCGAGTTACAGTAGTAGCCACTGCCGCAAAGGTCCAATTGACTCCGGGAATGTTCACAGTCTCAGCCATCGCAGGAAAGACGTCGAATGGCACTCTCTCTACATCTACATCAGTACTTCGCAAGCCATCTGATGGTATATGGAGGAGGACTTCTGGTACCACTAACTAAACCCCCATCCCTGTTCCACTTGCAAATGGTGCGTGGGCAAGTGGTTGTCGGTAAGTCTCTGTATTGGCGCTAATTTCTCGAATTTAATCGTAGTGGTCGTTTCGCGAGATGTATCTGGAAGGAAGCAACACGTTATCCGACTCTTCCTGGAAACTACTCTCTCTAAAGTTAAATAGTAAACCCCTCGGTGATGCAGAACGCGTCTCTTGCAGCGCCTACCACTAGACTTTGTTGACCATTTTCGTAATGCTCTCGCTCCGACTAAACGATCCCATGACGCTCTTCGTTGGATCTTCTCTTTCTCTTCTATAAGTCCTACTTCGTAAGGGACCCAGACTGAGAACAATACTGAAGAAATCGGTCGAAGAAGCGTCATCTAAGCCACTTCTTTCGTGGATGAGCTACATTTCGTGAAGATTTTGTCTCTGAATCAGTCTGGTGACTGCTTTTCCTACTGTTTGCTTTACGTAGTCATCCCAATTAACGTCATTCTGGATAATTATTCCTTGATATTTTACAGTAGATGCTGTTTCCACAAATTTGTCATCAATAGCGTAGTTGTACTGTTGTGGATTTCTCTTTCTACATATGAGCAATATGTTACATTTATTTGCGTTCAGGCTGAACTTCCAGAGACAGCACCATTCCTCAATCCTCTGTAGGTTGTTTTGCAAATCTATACTGTCGTCTGACGTTGCTACTTTCTGATACACAACAGCAGCATCTGAAAACAGTCTTAAAGGGCTTCCGACACCTTCTACTAGATCGTTCATATACACTGCAAACAGTAACTATCCTCTCACGACTCCTCTGCGTACTCCGGAAATCAGCTTTACATCTGTCGATTTTGCTGCATTAATAGTGACGTGCTAAATTCTACCTGCAGAGAAGTCTTGAGTGCACAAATCTGGTCCGATACTGGATAAGCTCGTATTTTTTTTCACTAAACAGCAGTGTGTCACGGTGTAAAACACCTGTCTGACGTCAAAGAACACGGCATCAATCTGAAGGCCATTGTGCACAGCACTGTAGGCAACAGAGCTAGCTGAGTTAAACAAAATCGCTGTTTGCGGAATCCTTGTTGATTTTCATAGAGATTTTCACTCTCCAAGGACGTGTGCTAAGGAAATTACTGATCCCGGGTCACGAGTGGTAACTGGAGACGAGACATGATATCATTTTGAACCCAAGTAAAAATGACGAAGCCTCCGGTGGAAGCATGCAATGTCGAAACCACAAAAAGAAAATCAGGACCGTCTATGCATCAGTGTTATGCTCACCTCCTTTTTTGACCAACAGGGTGCCCTTCTTATCCACTATCTCCACGAAGGGACAACGGTGAACGCACAGCTTTAGTCACAAATCTTGACTACCCTTCACGGAGTCATCAAATCAAAGACCAAGACAGCGCACCCGCAGGATCATTCTGCTCCATCACAATGCAAGACCCCACACATGAAACGTAGTCAAGGAGCTCATGTAGACATTCAAATGGGAGGTCCTCAGTCACCCTCCATACAGTCATGACCCATCCCACTGAGATTATGCTATTTTTGGTGAGCTAAATCAAGCACTGAGACGTAAACGATTCACCTAGGACGGGGACGTCATGCAGTACTTTCGGAACTGGTTCACAGCGCAATCCCAGGAATTTTTCGAGACGTCCATTCGTCATCTTGTGCCGCAGTAAAACAAGTGCCTCAGCAGCTGATCTATGAAGGTACAAATTTCTGTTTACAGGCATACAGATAGCTTTAATCTAAGTGCATACACAGTTTGAATGAAGCGATTAAAACACAGTGAAATGGACCAGCTCCTGCCATAGACCTGGATAACGTGATCAAAGTGGCTTTCGATCTTGGGTACTGCATTTTTTATACAGCGGAAGTGTTGTAGGAAGTCCATATGTTTCCACGTCAACTGTGTATACCGTTCCACATCGCTGAGTGTCAGGATTTTTTGTCGACAAATAAATAAGAGTTCTTATTCCTTTCCGACACCTCCACTTTTCTCGGCGTGGAGGGAAACAAACGTATAACGACAAATTAATAACTAGGTTTGCTGATTCTCTTGCGAGCAATATAAAATGGAAATTTTGTTAATTTTTATTTATTTGACCTGATCTGATTAAAGCCATTAGGCCCCTCTCTTACATCGGACGAGGATTTCACATATACAGTAACTGTTTGACGTCATAGTTACCTAAGAAATAACAATTTCAATATGGCAGATAGTACAAAAACGAGATGAACGTCTATAGACTCAATGTGACTACGAACTAATAAAGTGAAAACTGACTGTACTTCTACTGCTGCTAATGCCACCGCTAAGAATTATAATAACAATAATAACAGTAATAATAATGAGAATAATAGCAATAATGACAGCGACAGATATAAAAAGAACCCATAGATGTGCAAAATAGATGTTTTATGATATAGCAAGAAATGGGAAAGGAAATTTAAGGGGTCTGCATCAGCTAACAATACTGGGAAATGAGAAAGATCTGGTTTGAAAGAAGGACGTAAGGGGCAAGGAGTGCGTACAGGGGCAATGGCAATTATTATTGCTGGTTTAGTAGATACATCATTAAGTGTCTTCTGAAGCTGAAGATGTTATTCAGTTCTCTAATAAACCGCAGAAGATTATTCCAGAGCTGGCTTCTTGCAAGGAATTTACTCTGCTATGTTGGTCAGACAAGAACGTTAAGGTCGAGGAGCGATATGAAGTATAGTTGATAAGACATGAAACAAACCCTTAGCAAAATTAATGAATTACTGTGCTGATAAACCTCTTACGTTATTTGATTTTCAAACAGCTGAGTAGAACTGAACGTACTCAGACATTTCTCTCTTTACTTATTCTGATCAACACTAAACTGACACACAATATTTTTAGCGCAACGCAATCTGACTTTCAATAATCCCTACAAAAGAATGGCCCTGACTAACAATAACCTATACCTTTCATGAACCACTTACCTCACAAAACTCTGCGTTACTCGAACTACTGTAATACAACGAGCGCTAAAACTGCCAGCTAAATAAAAGATTCTAACTACTGAAGGCACTAACTACTGATACGCATAGATAGCAAATGAAAGATTTTGATACAGAACAAACAATGTATTTACCTTAATAATGTTTAAAACTCATCATATATATATATCAGTTGATGATATCCAATATTACAAATTTACCCTTTCTGATGGACACACGTCCAGATCGTCCGTTCTCGAAATTCTGCCATCTCTCTCCCCACATCCACCACTGCTGGCGGCTCACCTCCAACTGTGCAACGCTAGGCAATGTTCACATCCAACTGCCCAACACTACAATAGCAAATATTCCAACAACGCCAACCAGCCACAGAGTGCACACAGCACAGCCAGTGATTTTCATACAGAGCGCTACGTGACGTTACCAACATAAAAACCTAAACAGCCTACCTACAGACAGTCGAAAATACTGAGGGTATGGAAATGTCTGCGCTTGTATTCAGATGGTGAAATATGATCAAAGAGCCGAACTCCGCAGATATACCGTACACAGGCATTCATAACCAGTTCCAGAAACCGTCAGCTTTCTTGAGAAACAACTAGCAGGATAACATCACTGCAGTTAATAATTGGAAGTATAAGTGTTTGTTGAAGCTCATTTCTCACGTCAAGAGGGAAGGCTTTTTATATTTCTGTAGGGCACGGAGAAATGCTGATGCCTTCTTGCACATGGGAGATGTACGTTCAGTCAAAAGTAGATTTTCAGCTATTATTACTCCTAGACTCTCTGATGAGGGAGATAAGTTGATATTTGTCCCATATAGGATTAAATATGGTAGCGATCCCCGATATTTCTGGCTTATGAACCTAGAATGACCAACGAGTACCGCTTGGGTTTTGGATGGGTTGAGCTCATTTTGATAATGGACATAGATCGGTACTGAGAGTCTGATATATGTTCTCAGGTTTACTGGATTAGCACTTAGATACAAATGCAGGTCATGTGATATTTGCAGTAGGACAGTCCTATGATTTCTATCTGTCACCTATCACTTCATTCACTTCTCGCAATGTTTGCTAATGTGAAAACTCCCTAGCCGCATCGCGGTTCGGAGTACACATTAAACTACAAGTCTGCCTATAACTCCAATAGGATGATGGCTAGAAAGCACTGTGGTGCTCAAACTAACTTTTGGGTTGCTGGCAGTTTTACTTAGGAATATAAATTCGTGTGTCGTACCGAGTAAATTAGGTGGACGATAAGTGCTATTATCCTACATTTTCTGACTCGTAACGGTAGAACAGCTTTCACTGCTCAACGTTCTTTCAATAAGACCGAGGAGCTTCGGTTAGATGAAAGGTTTTCTTCTGCTTTGCCCTTGTTGTCGTCGTCATGTGCATAGTGGCGACTGCAGGGTGGCAGGCGCGGTGTACCTTTGCAGGGCTCTGTGCAGGGGGTGAGGGGTGACCCAAATTCCTGACGCTGTGAGCTGCGCTGGCCCGGGGCCAAGAGCGCGCCCGCTGTCGCTGTCCTCAGCTTTTAATTGATTGTGCCCCCACTCTTTTGCGGTGAAACAGTCGCGCCTAGTCTCACCTCTCATAGTCTACTCGTAGACAGCATACAGGCATGAGGATACTAGGACAGATGAAATAACGCCAAATCATCCACGACCAAAAAAATGTAAAAGATACACTAAAGCTAATATTTACTTAAAGAAAGAATCTCAACCAGAATATTAAGGTAGAAAATAAAATACTAATACAAGTAAATGAATTTTGGTGTTTGAGAAGTACAATAACAGATGAAAGCAAAAATATAATGGAGACTAAAAGAAGAATAAGTAAAAAAAGCCTTCAGAAATGAAGACAATTTATTAACAAATTCCGGGCATGGTTTTCTAACACGCCTGGAAACCGAGAGGTCGTGGGATAGAATTCTGGTCAGACCATGGAAATTTTCAGTCTGACTTTAATGTAGCCTTCACCTCTCAGGCATGTGAGAAACCGCCAGGGACGACAAATGGTTCGAATTACACGTTAAACTGTGGGTTACCTTTCCCCGGTTGGATACCTGCGGTAGACTAATGACATGCAAGTCGACGATGTGGTGTCCAGTCAAAGACTTTCACACGGCCTTTGACCAACACGAAGTTATTATTATTAATTATTATTATTATCAAAAAACAATCTTAATAGAGAAAAGAAGAAGATCGTCCAGATATATATTTGTATCATTTTAAGCTATAGTTGTGATGGGTGGACTCTGGGGAAGTAAGAAAAGGGAAAATTAGAACCAATAGTGATGTAGACCTACAGAAAATCGTAGACTAAAAGAAAATCTATTGAACAAATACTAAATAAAGTAAAGAGAAAAGGACATTGATTTACATGATATAGAGAAGAAGAACTAAATTAATTGACCGCATTATGCGACATAACAGGCTCATAAAAAACACCTAAAAAAGAAATGTACTGGAAGAAAATCAATAAACTGGCGCAGAAAATCGATATTACAAAGCGTTTTCAGTGGAATGACCTGTATAAATGTAATCAAATGGTATAGATGGTGAGGGGCAGAGACTGAGAGCTACATCAAGAAGGCATTGGCATCAGGGTCTGACGAGAAAGAACTTTCAGGCAATAATAAAATCACCCGTTAGTAAAAGAGCATTATTCTCTTTTTATTTCTCTTGTGCTTTTTCGCATCGACGCAGAGTCGTTATGGTTATTAATCCTGTCACCAACCCGTCATCCCCCGGACGAAATATGTATGCCCTAACTGTTCAAAAATGGTTCAGATGGCTCTGAGCACTATGGGACATAACTTCTGAGGTCATCAGTCCCCTGGAACTTAGAACTACTTAAACCTAACTAACCTAAGGACATCACACACATCCATGCCCGAGGCAGGATTCGAACCTGCGACCGTAGCGGTCGCGCGGTTCCAGACTGTAGCGCCTAGAACCGCTCGGCCACTCCGGCCGGTCGCCCTAACTGTGTGCGTATTGTGTTATGCATTTGAAAGTGAGCGAAACTTTTCTAAATGTTTACGAATCGTTTCACTGAGGCAGGATTTGGGTACCAGCCCGGTATCACAAAGTGGTATGTGCGGAGCCGTCAAAAAACCACATCTACGCTTGTCGGCACACCGATGCTGGTCGTTAATACACCGGCGCATCTCTCTGTCCCGAAAGCGGCGCTTTAATACTCACGGCTGTCCGAATGGGTAAGTTTGTACAAGTCCATTATTTATAAATATTTCATTTGACAACCCAGATTAACCTGATGCCCAATATAATTGCAAAAAGATGAAGATGGCATGCAGCGAACTTCACACTTCACATATTTGCACATGCAAATGATTTAACATTTCAGTGCAGCCGCACAAAGTAATTAATAGTAACGCCACCTACGTTCTGTATATAAAGAAACATTACGCAACGGGTGCCTCTTTCAGAAATCGCATTTGAATGTTGTTTATTTGAGAAAAGATCCTGTTATTTGTCGGCCAGCATGGATGTGATTTGGGCGGTTTTCCACAGCCACTTAACATCGAGCTGATTCCCAAGTTCCGCCTCAGACGATGCGCAAACACTTTGATAAACGATGTCACATCTGACCAACCGACACACACTAGACTCAGACAGAAGGAGCACACGGATTCTTGCCCAGAGGGGTACTGGCAATAGCTTTATAATTCCGTTGGGAATGGCAACCACATCTATGTAATAATAGCCTATATACAGGTATGCTTACCCCGGAAAATCCCGTCTCGGATGACCTCGTCGTCGACGGAACGTTGAACACTATCTCCGCCTCTTCCTCCTCCCCGAAAAATTGGGAAATACGATGGCATGCTCAAGCCTCCAAATTTTTATGTGAAAACTTTTGAGCTTTTTTAAATAAAGCAGACGGTATTAACATTCTACATCTATATTCTTCTTCTATATATTTGCACCCTTATGCCGCTAGAGGGATCCGAATTGTAGCTTGTAACATGGTTGCGTGTAACGTTACCAAGTCTGTGCCTGAGAAACAGTGTACTGTAATCGAGTTTCGAATGCGAAGAGTTTGTCCACACATGGGGCACACTCTCCTTCAGCATGAGGATGCCAGATGGCACATGACCACCGCGACGTCTGGAGACATCTGACGCCTTGGGTTCACTGTCATTCGTGGTCCTCCATACGGTCCCGACTTGGCCCCATCTGTCCATCTGTTTCCAAAACTTAAAGAACATCTCGATGACTTCACTGTGATAGTGATGAATCGGTGTAAACGAAGCTGAGGTTGTGGCTCCGTCAGCAAAGTCAAACATTCTAGCGCAATCGTATCATCAAACGCGTCTCTAGTTCGGAGAAACGTGTTCGTCGCCAGAGTGACTATGTTGAGAAATGCCTGCCCGGTTAGCCGAGCAGTCTGACGCACGGCTTTCCGGAGTGGGAAGGAGCGCCTGGTCCCTGGCACGAATCCGCCCAGCGGACTTGTCTCGAAGTCCGGTGAGCCGGGCAGTCTGTTGATGGTTTTTAGGCTGTTATCCACCTGCCTCGGCGAATGCGGGCTGGTTACCCTTATTTCGGCTCAGCTACCATATGTCGGCGATTGCTGCGCAAACAAGTTCTCCACGTGCGGGTACACCACCATTACTCTCCCACGCAAACATAGGGGTTACACCGATCTGGTATGAGACGTTCCCTGGGGAAGGGGGGGGGGGGGGGGGGGGGGGGGGGGTCCACCGGGTGCTGAACCGCACAATAACCCTGGGTTTGGTGTGTGGGGCGGCGGAGGGGTGAAGTGGACTGCGGTAGTCGCCGTGGGGTTTTGGACCACTGCGGCGGGGGACGGAGCATCTCCGTCGTTTCTATGTCCCCGGTTAACATACAATATAATACACACAATGTCGAGAAATAAATATGTAGACGTGAATAATACACGTGTAGAGTGTTAATAAAGTTTGTGAAATGTATTCGCAGTTGCAAATACGGCAACCATCAGCTATGTAAGGAAGTGACAACAACGAAGATTTGAGCCAGACCGGGGCTCGAAAGAATTTCCCATTTTACGCTTGGGGTCGTCTTAACCATTTTGGCTATCCGTGCACGATTAACGGCCAGCAGCAAACTTTCATATGTCGCCGTTCCTGCATCACAACCTGTACTCGCAAAATGCGTTAGTAATTCCCCTATACCGGGGAACATTTTAACTGAATACATTAAATGCATTCGCAGTTGCGACTAAGGACAACCATCAGCTATAGAATGAAATGCCGACAGTGAAAACTTGTGCCAGACCGGGACCCAAACCAGGATTTCCCGGTTATCGCGAGAAGTCTCCTTACCGTCTGGCTATCTGTGCACGACTCACGGCCAGACCCAAACTTCCATATGTCGTCAACCATGCGTCTACTACCTGCACTCGTATATCCATTATGTACATTCGCGTGCGGGTCAGGCGTTGTACTTGAAAGTCGCTTGACCGGTATCGACAGAGAAATACGATATTGCAGTGCCTGTTTTGTTAAAAACAACAATGCAATGTTCCTTCTGACATGCATATTTCTCAAAAGGAACACTGTGCTGTTCTTCTTAACAACGCAGATACCACAGTATCGTACATATTAATAAAGTCTGTTTCATTTTAAAAGTTTTAAGAGGCATTACTTTTCAAGACGCCCTCGCTTCATTCTAGTCCCGACTCGGCATTGGCTGGTTATAGGGCACCAGAACAGATGGGCGATACATCGCATTATGCCACATTTAAGAAAGAGTAACGTCTCATCAGCACTTGTCGAAATTCTACAGCGTCAGCATCGTGGTTTATAAAGACTGAGGTTTATAATTCAGTAATATTGGTGTTCACTTTAGTGGAGATCCCACTGTTTCAGTGATGAACTCGATGGCTTCAGGAAAGCCAAACGCCATGCAGGATCTCAATGGCACCACGCGACTAATGCTCGAAAATACTGACATGTTGTTCGCACTTCCTTACAGGACCGCACAACCACGTCGGTTAACTTGGGTCAGCAAATGGGCATATTTGCAGCAATAAAAGTGTCCACAAAGACAGTGTGACGGCTTCCGGAATAGTAAGAAGAGCATTGTTGCGGCACGCCAGACGCAGTAATAGAGACAGGTACTGCGGAAGTGGTGCCCCCCCCCCCCCAACCTCCCCAACCCTCCCCCACCCCTCCAACCTCCCACCCCCTTAACGATGCACCATGGTGGACGTATCCAGATGTGAAGATTCCGAGGACAAGAAAGTTATCAGATTACATCCACCGTCGTCATAGGGGCCCAACACATTGTGTTATTACATGGGGCGCCATTGAGTACACGACACGATCACCTCTGACTCGCATTGTGAGTAATATAGTGAAATGCCCTTACTTTTCAGACGTACTAAGACTGGTAGTTCCCCCATTTCACGATCTTCGTGACACCATCCCTCAACAATTTAATGCTAAACAGCACGTTGTTGTTAGCGCTGTCCTGACCTATCCCGATGCAAAATGTGTTCAGCTGTTGCCTTGGTCAGTACATTTTCCAGATCTCTCACCAACTGAAAACATCCGAGCATGAGCTGCTGAGAGACTGCCATACCGCAACTCGCCAGCCATTATGACTGATGAACTTTGGCATAGAACTGTAGCAGTATGGAATGACGTACTTGTATGTGCCAACCAAGTTCAGTTTTACTCGATGACCAGCTCGGTTGGAGATGTTTATTTATTTGTATCATACTCCAGTTTCTTGATTACCACAACGGATCGTTATATACAGAGTTGCATGTGCGTGAATTTTCATGATAATATATTTATTTTTAATCCCTTTTTTCTGTTCTAAACGTGAATCTTCTTCAGTTGGTTTTCTTTCCGAATTGCCCGGTATCTTTCCATTTGTTCTTATCTCTTTTGTTATTCCTAATTTGTAGATAACCTTATTATTGTTTGTCGTTTGACTATGTCTGATTTAAATCAATTTTTTATGTTTTTCAATGTCTTTAAATTTATTGTTTTGTTTTGCAAAACGTTCAGGATTAATTCTAGCTCTTTCATATCATCCATAATTTTCTTCATCCATCCTACTTGTTGCTTCATGTTCCGAAGTTTCTCTATATTTTTTTCTTCTCAGTCTGGTCTCTGGTGTCCTTATAATGTGACCAAAAAAATAATTTTGTCGATTCTGTTTTTCTGGGTGACATTGAAAACATTTTCGCTTCCGTATATCACGTCTGATTGAATCGCCGTCTTGTAATGTTTTAAATTAGTTTCGATCGACAGGCTTTTTTATTGTATGGAGATCATGTAAATTTTTGAGCTTTTATCATTTTGTTAGTTTTTTAACGCCATACAAGTTTCTCGTGAAAGATACATTTTATAATTTCTCCTAGGTATTTAAATTATTTCACTGCTTTTACTTTCCGGTTATTTACTGTTGTGTGGTTCATTACTAGTGGATATGTTACCATTGTCTCAGTCGTCTCGATTGATATCTGAAACCCTATTTTTGTGCCTTATTTTGTAGGCTTGTTATTTGATTTCTGGTTTCCTGAAGCTAGCTATTAACGCTATGTCAGCTACGAATCCTTTCTGGGTTCCAATTCGTATGTTTTTAGAATTTTCCTTGTACAGTTCCTTCATCATGTACTCCAGAGTACAGTTTAATAGTAATGGCGATAAACCATATCTCTATCTTCACCTTGTTTTAGTAGTAAATGGCTGAGATATTTCTCCTCTGAACTTTACTCTAGATTTAGTGTTCGTTAGAGTTAAGTTTATCATTTTTATCAGTTTGAGATGGAGACTGAAATTCCTTAATATTTTCATAACTGAAGATCTGTGGATTCAATCATAAGCTTTTCTGAAGTGTACAAAGATTATGACTTGTAGTTTTTATCTTGTTTTGTAGTAATCCAATACCATTTTCAAACTGATTATCTGTTCTGGGCGGCTTCTCCTGGTGATATGTCTGCGTAAGCAGAAGAAACTAACGATCAAAGTCCGAAAACAATTTATTGGACTGTTCAATTAACGAAAACAAATTCTCCAAGTATAACGCCAACACAAAACATTGATCCGTCTTCGAATCACAACTACATACAAGAATAAGATAGAAAACAACTGAAATAATTTCCTACTAGTCTCCGCCAGAGACTTCTCTGATATACCAAGCCTAATCCAGAGATCAGCGAGAAGATCCAAGCCGGGCTGCGGGGCGGCAGCTATCAAAGTCTGCTGGCGGTCGATGAACTGCCGATGTGCGGCCGAGCGCCAGCCTTTATAGCGCTTTGGCGGATGAGTACCTCGGAACTATTTTCCATCACGTTATGTTTATGTGGGCCGGTAGTGGCCCCTGGTGGCCGCTGTGGTGTTGTTGTTGTGGTTGTTGCTGTGGTCGTTCATCAATATTGCCTGTCGGTTGTGTAGTGCTTCGGTGTGCCTGCAACCCGCGGCTGCATTCTGTCAGTTTGGTTGCTGATACTCTAGGCGCTGTGATGTCTGGTGGAGAAGGCGACAGCACCTGGGTCTACGTTCTCCTTGGTATTGTCCTGGTTCCAGTTCAAGTTGATCTTTCCAAGGGTTGCATAGAGTTAGTTCCTGATATGACTCTATTTGTAATATTCAAAATAAGCAATTCCTCTACAGTTGTTTGAATAGTCTAGAATACTATTTTTTTGCCATTGTTTTTCCTAATACTGTTACTCTAACATTTATATAACTACCTATCATTTTCCCTTGTCATCTCTGTCCACCCACAGTCGGCTGGGTCCTTAATTATAAAAGAAAGAGATCCATAGTTTTCTGTCATTTCCAATTATCATGACTAATTTCCAGTTACTATACCTACTGCTATTACAAAAAAAATGTCGCTGGTACTATTACTAACACCTGTATTTTATTTACTTATTTATTTATTTTCAGAAAATGCTACTATTGCTGAAAATTATTATTAGAGCCACTGACTCTCCCAGAGGTGCACTCGGCTTCGCACCTTCTATACTGACAAATTACCTAGACATCTGCTCATGTATTCTTCCCAATACAATGTGTACACACAATAAGTTAAATTTCGTTATATACTATAGCAACTGTGCTTTTCGAATATTCCTTGAGAAACATACAACGGTGGATTTTTAAACTACATCTGTGTTTAATCAGCATGTTGATGCATATGTATATTATTCATTTGTTATTTATATTTTACTGTGTGAAGTATTTCCTACGTTGATATGAAACAGGGAACATACAGTAGAAAATTTTCTGTACACTCCCTGTACTCGTGTAAATGTTTGTAATGATCGCCTGTAGTGTATGATACAAAATCTTTACGCCATATTTAATGCAATGCTTTGGCCCAGTCAGGAATATGTATAATATCTGTCAAATTTTTATCAGAGCAGGAACTTTACTTTTTAAAAACAAGAGAATGTTAATGATCGTGTTAGCATGGGAACGCGAAAGTGATACGGAGTGTGGTAATTTCTCAAACTAATTTGGAATCAAGGCTTAATACGAACTGTGAATTCTCTTGAGAGGCATTGAAGAGAGGAAGTTTTACTGAAGTGAGACGACTTGGAGACTGTGGAACATAATGTAGTGTTTTTTACTACTAAGCAAACGACAGACTGTTTGTTTCTTGAAAGGGATGAGCATTAAAAAATTACAGTTGCCATTCTGGACTGTACAGGAGAAAGAAGATTAGTTAGTGGAAATGCCACATGAAAAACGTGAAATGTGTCGTAAAAGTATTGAAAGGTGTCCGCCTGTAACCGGTGTTATTCAGAACTGTGTTACGTTGAGAGCAGAACGTTTTATCGATTAATGCTTACGTCACGACAGTGAAAGACTAGCAGTATAAATAAACTCTAAAGGAGTCTTACGTGCTTATAATTGAAGATCGGAATAAACGTGAACGCTGCCAGACGCTATTCATTTGTAAGAAGTATTACACTGTGGTCGACTACTGTCTTCTACTACCCAACCTAAGAGCCAGATATCATGTAGCATCAACGAGCAGTCCCACAGCACAGACACAGTGTGAAAACTACAAAACAGCTTCCTTGGCTCATAGCCTATTTTTATCATTACACGATTACTAATTGCTCTCTACAGATGTTTATTATTAAGCTCACCTTTCCTCTGCAATTTCTCGACAGCTGGTTAATGAGTCAGACCAGTAGTTTGGGTAGACCGGTAATACTGATGGAACAGCACCCTATTTGCATCTTGGTCTTGAAGGGTTGACTGCAAACTTTGTGCCTTTTCGCATCATCGTAACATTCAGTATGTCGACAGATGTTGGACTCGGTAAAGTGATGTTCACAAGCCTAGAGCAAGACGCGTAGTCAGTAGAGTATACCACCTAGAGATGACACGTGTGCACATCTGAAAGTAGCCAACACTGGACTCTAATTCACTTTCGACCAACATGAACGTGGCGGGTCACATCTTTGCCGAAAAACAAAAGCAAATTATTTTAAAGTCATATCCCGTGCTCTACCGCAAAATGCATTCTGCTCTGTAATATTCTTTTCTTAATTACAAGTAGCAGAAATAATATGTCTTAACATGAGTCGCTTCATGGTGAACATACCTGTGACCTGCTTGCATTGTAGCCGTGTTTCGACGTTATTTGTGTAAGTATAGGAAAGCAACTCCTAATATGAATTAATTTTCAATAAATTTCAATCACCTGTTACATTCTGCATGTTAATACGTATTACAATTATTTTGTAATTTTGACTTTATTTTCTTGGTTGTCATGGTATATAGGAGACACCCGGTGAATATGGAATAATATTTCAGTGTGGATATTATTATGTTACAAGACCTTAAAACTAACAGTAATACGGTATTTCACTCTCCAAAGCCTAAGTGTTAAAGTGACAACTAACTGAAAATTCAAAATTTACATGAAGTATTAGTTGTTAGTGGAATGACTGGCTTGATTTCTTATTTTTCGCGACCGTTTTGGCTTTGAATATCTCAACTGATACAGTTCTTAGCGATTTCGTTGAGATAGCCCTAATGTCGGCTAAATAGACATCGCTCAAGCCGGTTATTTGCATTCATACGACAAGACTCGCCCACATTTCCACCTGAGAACCTCTTAATAAAGTGTGAAAGAGATTATCAGTTATAAATAATAAGAAATGAGTCAATATTTGAAAGAAAATAAATAATTAATTTCACTTATATGATCTTACAATGATACATATATCTTAACAAACCAAGTAGAAGAAGAATGGGTAGCTTTAAGAGACGAAATAGTGAAGGTGGCAGAGGATCAAGTAGGTATAAGGACGAGGGCTAGTAGAAATCCTTGGGTAACAGAAGAAATATTGAATTTAATTCACGAAAGGAGAAAATATAAAAATGCAGTAAATGAAGCAGGGAAAAAGGAATACAAATGTCTCAAAAATGAGATCGACAGGAAGTGCAAAATGGATAAGCAGGGATGGCTAGAGGATAAATGTAAGGATGTAGAGACTTATCTCACGAGGGGTAAGATAGATACTGCCTACAGGAAGATTAAAGAGACCTTTGGGGATAAGAGAACCACTTGAATGAACATCAAGAGCTCAGATGGAAACCCAGTTCTAAGCAAAGAAGGGAAAGCAGAAAGGTGGAAGGAGTATATAGAAACTCTATACAAGGGTGATGTACTTGAGGACAATATTATGGAAATGGAAGAGGATGTAGATGAAGATGAAATGGGAGATATGATACTGCGTGAAGAGTTTGACAGAGCACTGAAAGACCTGAGTCGAAACAAGACCCCTGGAATAGACAACATTCCATTAGAACTACTGACGGCCTTGGGAGAGACAGTCCTGACAAAACTCTACCATCTGGAGAGCAAGGTGTATGAGACAGGCGAAATACCCTCAGAAGAATATAATAATCCCAATCCCAAAGAAAGCAGGTGTTGACAGATGTGAAAATTACCGAACTATCAGTTTAATAAGCCACGGCCGCCAAATACTAACACGAATTCTTTACAGACGAATGGAAAAACTGGTAGAAGCAGACCTCGGGGAAGATCAGTTTGAATTCCGTAGAAATGTTGGAACACGTGAGGCAATACTGACCCTACGACTTATCTTAGAAAATAGATTAAGGAAAGACAAACCTACGTTTCTAGCATTTGTAGACTTAGAGAAAGCTTTTGACAATGTTGACTGGAATACTCTCTTTCAAATTCTGAGGGTGGCAGGGGTAAAATACAGGGAGCGAAAGGCTATTTACAATTTGTACAGAAACCAGATGGCAGTTATAAGATGGTTCAAATGGCTCTGAGCACTATGGGACTTAACATCTGTGGTCATCAGTCCCCTAGAACTTAGAACTACTTAAACCTCACTAACCTAAGGACATCACACACATCCACGCCCGAGCCAGGATTCGAACCTGCGGCCGTAGCGGTCACGCGGTTCCAGACTGCAGCACCTAGAACCACAGTTATAAGAGTCGAGGGACGTGAAAGGGAAGCAGTGGTTTGGAAGGGAGTGAGACAGTGTTGTAGCCTATCCCCGACGTTATTCAATCTGTATATTGAGCAAGCAGTAAAGGAAACAAAAGAAAAATTCGGAGTAGGAATTAAAATCCATGGAGAAGAAATAAAAACTTTGAGGTTTGCCGACGACATTGTAATTCTGTCAGAGACAGCAAAGGACCTCGAAGAGCAGCTGAATGAAATGTACAGTGTCTTGAAAGGGGGATATAAGATGAACATCAACAAAAGCAAAACGAGGATAATGGAATGTAGTCGAATTAAATCGGGTGATGCCGCCAGAGTTAGACTAGGAAATGAGACACGTAAAGTAGTAAAAGAGTTTTGCTATTTAGGGAGCAAAATAACTGATGATGCTCGAAGTAGAGATGATGTAAAATGTGGATTGACAATGGCAAGAAAAGTGTTTCTGGAGAAGAGAAATTTGTTAACATCGAGTGTAGATTTAAGTGTCAGGAAGTCGTTTCTGAAAGTATCTGTATGGAGTGTAGCCATGTATGGGAGTGAAACGTGAACGATAAATAGTTTAGACAAGAAGAGAATAGAAGCTTTCGGAATGTGGTGCTACAGAAGAATGCTGAAGATTAGATGGGTAGATCACATAACTAATTGAGTAGGTATTGAATAGAATTGGAGAGAAGAGAAATTTGTGGCACAACTTGACTAGAAGAAGGGATCGGCTGGTAGGGCTTATTCTGAGGCATCAAGGAATCACGAATTTAGTATTGGAGGGCAGCGTGGAGGGTAAAAATCGTAGAGGGAGACCAAGAGATGAATACACTAAACAGATTCAGAAGGATGTAGGTTGCAGTAGGTACTGGGAGATGAAGAAGCTTGCACAGGATAGAGTAGCATGGAGAGCTGCATCAAAGCAGTCTCTGGACTGAAGACCACAATAACAACAACAAACCAATGCCAGGAGGAGAAAAGTTACTGAATGAAGCAAAAAAAGAACGTCAGACAAATGACACAGATGTTTTCACAAAGACATTATGATTTGGACTTATACGTTTACATTTTAAAACACCATGAATTCACGTTTTATATACAAGACTCTTTTCTTTATCATCAGTGCGCCAGTGCACAATGAGCTCATTACATGTAGAAAAAAAGTAATTTTGCCAGCAGAGAAACAACAACAAAAAATTTAAATATGTTGTCACAGGTCTCATAACAAGAAGAAAACTCATAATGGGGGTCTTGATTCAGCACAAATGGCATGTTTTGATAGAAGAACAATTATAAAGCAAATACATGAGACACACAACATAAATAATATACAGAAATCAACAATACAGATTTGACCATCCAACTGGAAGTGTGTTAAGAAGCTATCAAGTTAATATCATTCTGCACATAGCTGTATTCCAAATTGCATGTGTCATGTAAATTTGTCAATGTAAACATTCAAGACAAGAATTAAATAACTAGATAATTGGGCTGCAAGGAAGAATTTTATTATCAACCTGAATTATCGTCATATGAAGAGGCTCGGGTGTGGTGATACTGCTCCTCCCCTCTTCCCCTTCCCCGCTCCCCTCCCCTCGAAATATTTGTTGTGGTGACAGACTGATCTGTAGCCTAGCACGAGGTATAAGTTAGGTTGAAAGGTAATAATTTGGTTGTGAGTTGGCGTAGTCAACGAATATGAAGCCTAGTAAGGGTACAAAATCATCATATAAGAGAATAACCGCATCAATAGGTTTCATTCAGAGAGATCGCTTATTAAAACTGAACATTGCAGTTTCAGCAATAATACTCATGTTAACCAAAGCGATACTTGAGGGCGTTCAGTGTTCCGTCTATGAAAAACGGACCTATGATCTCATAGTTCGCTATCCCACACCTCACGTTACATGCTCGTAGTGTATGAAGAGTGTAGGAGGGATGCAGTTCGTTCTTGTATGGTTTATGCGGCAAGATGTTCCACCTGACGAGGCCAGCGGGGACTGACAACAAATCAATGGTGCGTGTTTCGGCAGTTTACCTGTCCTTGATAGGTGAACGTGGATTCATCACTAAATAAGATACATGCTACATCTGGAGTATCGTGTGTTAATGCCCATGTACAGAAGTTAACGCCTCATAATCGTTTCCATGCAGCTCCTGATATAGGATAAGGATAAGGATCGGACCTATGTCGATCGAGAATGTGTAGGATACTTCCCTGATTCATGCCACTTCCATGTGTGATTGCGCGGGAGATAACGTGCTGATCAACTGCAGCAGCAGCGGCAAGAACATTAATTTTCCCTTCTTCTGTCGTCATTTCTTTCCTTCTGTTACGTTGTCTAGGAGTTGCACTACCACTTTCACGTAACTGGTGGAAGTGGGTGATAAATAATTGTCGAGATGTTTGACGTCTATTGGGATATCTTACCGCATACACCATACAAGAACGAACTGCATCCCTCTTACACTCTTCATACACTACGAGCATATCACCTTTTTCTGCATTGGTAAGCTCCATCATCCACTCACAACCTATTGCTTGTATTGGCACACACTAACTGACTAGCAAGTTACATTGCACTCAAGGAACACACACGCACACTGTAAGCAAACGTAACAGCATCGCACCTAGCAACTACGCAGGCTGAATGGCACAGACTACTGTCGGCGTGGAAATTTTTCAAAAAAGGATATCTCGTAAGCGACTCGCACTAGACTCCCATAACAAACACAACTGACACCCTAATTTACACTAGCTTTTAAATGGAACAATGCCTATTGACATCAACAAACTAAAAATCTATGTTTGGACAAAAAATGCATTTTCAAAGTATTATTACAATCCGTTAATTGGCTAATAATACGAACTCCTGACTACCGATCCATTCTATGAAAACCGCGCATCAACAGCACTGACCGCTGTACTTCACACGAACAACAAGCAAGAGTAATTATTTTCTATCTTTCTTGCTATTGCAATTTTAATGATCATTGCTCCATTTAAGAAATCACAGTTGCTTTAATATATCTGTAGGTAAAACAAAATACAGATGTTATCGACACAGCGAATCAGTTAGCCCTTCCTTTATATCATCTTTTGGGAATTTCGTTCCGACAACTAGAACCATTTACAAAACGTAAGTGGTGTCCAAGTTAGTGCTTTACCCTGCATATAAATAAACTCTTGCATAACATCGTAATATAAAAAAATTGTAGTGAAATGAAAGGGAATCTTAAGAAAATCGAAACTTGTTGTAGAGAAGGTAGCAGACGCTCAACATACAGAAACGTAACACATTACGTCTAAAACAGCGAAACTATCCACTATTGCCCGAGTAATTGACAGGAGATCAATGACTGTAAAAAGAAACAATCCAAGCGTGGATAGGAGTATGCGTCCTGAATGTACTGTATGTCCATAAAAAACTATCTGTAGTGTATTATGAAATGTAATCCATCCTCGAATAAGTTAATTTTAAAACCTAAGTTCGAGCGATTCTTGAGTAATGCTCATTTATGTGCGCCCCTTACTAAGTTGGATTATTAAAGGATGTAGTAAAGATCCAAATAACGGCGGTGCCTTTCGCCATGAATCATTGAAGTAAGCGAGGATGTATCATGAAAATGTCCGTGAAAGGAAGACCAGTGCCAGACGCTACAAGAGAGGCATCGTGAAGCACGGAAACGTACTTCAGAAGCATGCGCTGCTAAAATGTTGTATCCTCTCACATAAAACATTTTCCGAAAATAACGTTACGTCACAATAAGATAAACTCGAGTTCAAACAAAGGGTTACAGACAGTTATTGTAGTTGTGCACCATTCGCAAATGCTGGAGATTGTACTGATGGATGAACTACTCTCCACCACACAACGTATGGTGGTGTGTGATGAACACGTGAAGATATAGATTCCAATACAGTCGTGTAGTTATTGGCTCTGAGCACTATGGGACTTAACATCTATGGTCATCAGTCCCCTAGAACTTAGAACTACTTAAACCTAACTAACCTAAGGACAGCACACAACACCCAGCCATCACGAGGCAGAGAAAATCCCTGACCCCACCGGGAATCGAACCCGGGAACCCGGGCGTGGGAAGCGAGAACGCTACCGCATGACCACGAGATGCGGGCGAGTCGTGTAGTCACAACAAACTGACACTGAGAGAGAAACAAATTTTAGCTATGATCCGTGATACTTAGAACATAAATACATACATCTAATAACTGGTGGTTCAGACAGTGAGAAAAATATAACATATACATATGTGAAAGTGTGTGTGTGTGTGTGTGTGTGTGTGTGTGTGTTTGTGTGTGTGCGTGTGCGTGTGTGTTTTCCACATCTTCTCCTAAACCACTAGATCAATTTCAACTAAATTTTGTACACATACTATTTACTGTCTGGTGGTAAGGACCATCTAACTTCAATAACGGTTGAGGTGCGGGTGGGTGGTGCAAATGGTTTGTAACCATGACATCTAGCCTGCCCTGTACAAAATATGGGTTGTACATGTTGTATCAGAATGCATTCCAGGGGCTATATGTGCAGATGTGCACAACTGCGCAGAAAAAGTGAAAGGAGGGGATGAATAGAGGGGATATAATAATGTGGTCGGAGAAAGGGGGAAGAGATGGACAGAGACAATAGGGAGTCGATGGGCAGATAGAGGAGGAGAAGGGGGAGATACAAGGGAACCTCCCCATCGCACCCCTCTCAGATTTACTTATAAGTTGGCCCAGTGGATAGGCCTTGAAAAACTGAACACATATCAATCGAGAAAACAGGAAGAAGTTGTGTGGAATTATGAAAAAATAAGCAAAATATACAAACTGAGTAGTCCATGTGCAACATAGGCAACATCAAGGATAATCTGAGCTCAGGACCGCAGAGGTCCCGTGGTTAGCGTGAGCAACTCCGGTACGAGAGGTCCTTGATTCAAGTCCTCCCTCGAGTAAAAATTTAAATTTTTTATTTTCAGACAATTATCAAAGTTCAGGCACTCACATATTATCAACTTCGCTCTCCAAAATTCCAGGACATATTCAGATTCGCTTGGACATATGCAGGATTTGACGGTCTACACACGGAAAAATTTGAAAAAGGTTAAAAACTTATGTTTTGACAGAGCACAGAGAAAACTGTGCGACTGTGAAACTGTTGCAGTTTATGTGACAAACTCTTATGTTTTCATCGCTTTTTTGGGAGTGATTATCACATCCACAAGAAAACCTAAACCGGGCAAGGTAGAATAATCTTTTTACCCATTCGCCAAGTGTACAAGTTAGATGGGTCGACAACATATTCCTGTCATGTGACGCACATGCCGTCACCAGTGTCGTATAGAATATATCAGACGTGTTTTCCTGTGGAGGAATCGGTTGACTTATGACCTTGCGATCAAATGTTTTCGGTTCCCATTGGAGGGGCACGTCCTTTCCTCTACTAATCGCACGGTTTTGCGGTGCGGTCGCAAAACACAGACACTAAACTTATTGCAGTAAACAGAGACGTCAATGAACGAACGGACAGATCATAACTTTGCGAAAATGAAAACGTAAATTTTTCACTCGGGGGAGGAGTTGAACCTAGGACCTTCCGTCCCGCAGCTGCTCACGCTAACCACGGGACCACAGCACTCCTGTACTCAAACTATCCTTATGTTGTTCATGAACTACTCAGTTCTTATATTTTCCTCATTTTTTTCATAGTTCCACGCAACTTATTCCTGTTTTTCGATTGATCTGAGTTCAGTTTTTCAAGGCCTATCCACTGTGCCAACTTATAACTAAATCTGAGGGGGGTGCGATGGGGAGGTTCCCTTGTCAGAGATATGGGGAGGCACAGAGAGAGGGGCCCGCATCTCGTGGTCGTGCGGTAGCGTTCTCGCTTCCCACGCCCGGGTTCCCGGGTTCGATTCCCTGCGGGGTCAGGGATTTTCTCTGCCTCGTGATGGCTGGGTGTTGTGTGCTGTCCTTAGGTTAGTTAGGTTTAAGTAGTTCTAAGTTCTAGGGGACTTATGACCACAGCAGTTGAGTTCCATAGTGCTCAGAGCCATTTGAACCATTGAACAGAGAGAGGGAATGCGTTGCGTGCCTTGTTGCCATTTTCTCATGGTGTCTGCTGTAGATTACAGTAATACCCTCCTTATCTCGTTGCCTTTAATTTTTCATTCAGTACTGCTCCATTTCCTCTAGGGTTGTGTTTTTCGGTGGTATTAGTTGTGCGTTAACAGTAGTGCACAGCAGTGCTACTGATACGTTTACTGTTGGCGAATTGGCCGACATGCACCTCGTGTGTGGCTTCACCGAATGCAATGGAGGTGCAGCGCAACGACGCAATGCAGAACTGCACCGACGACAACCAAATCTCAGTACTTTTTCAGCTGCACGCAGGCGCCTACGAGAAACTGGATCTTCCGTGTTAGAATGGAAGATACTGGCTGTATGAGGCATGCTAAAACACCCGATATGAAAGTGAATGTGTTACACATGATTGGGGGATGTGGGAAGATTTCAGTTAGATTACCTCATGGCCAGACAGAGATTCCGAAATCAGATGCTGTATTTTAAGTCGTACTAAGGAGCAGACACAGACTTGGATTACAATGCAGTAGTGATAAAGAGTAGGCTGAAGTTCAAGAAATTAGTCAGGAAGAATCAATACGCAAACAAGTGGGATATAGAAGTACTAAGGAATGAAGATATATGCTTGAAGTTCTCTAAGGCTGTAGATACTTCAATAAGTAATAGCTCAGCAGCAGTACAGTTGAAGAGTAATGGACATCTATAAAAAGGGCGAGCACACTATTAGAAGTTGGAAGGAAAACATTGGTACAAAGAAGATAACTGAGAAGAAACCATGGGTAATAGAAGACACATTTCAATTGAGCGATGAAAGAAGGAAAAACAAAAACGTTTGAAAAATTTTTGGTAAGGTACTATGGGACCAAACTGCTGAGTTCATCGGTCCACACCCATGCCCGAGGGAGGACTAGAACCGGGCGGCGAGGGAAGGGGGTGGGGGAGTAGTCGCGCGAACCGTGACAAGGCGCTACAAAGACCATGAGGGAAATTATTCAGGAATAGAGAAATACAAGTCACTGTGGAATGATATAAAGAGGGAGTGCGTGGAAGTTAAGACAAAATAGTTGCATGAAAAATGTGAAGAAATCGAAAAAAACATGATTATCGGAAGGACTGACTCAGCATATAGAACAGTGAAAACAATCTTCGATGAAATTAAAAGCAACGGTGGTAACAATTAGAGTTCAACGGGAATTCCACTGTTAAATTCAGAGGAGAGAGCGGATAGGTGGAAAGAGTACATTGAAGGCCTCTATGAGGGGGAAGATTTGTATGATGTGATACAAGAAGAGACAGGAGTAGATTTAGAAGAGATAGGGGATCCAATATTAGAATCAGAATTGAAAAGGGCTTTGGAAGACTTAAGATCGAATAAGGCAGAAGGGATAGATAACATCCCACCAGAATTTCTAAAACCATCGAAGGAAGTGGCAACGAAATGTCTATTCAGATTGGTACATAGAGTGTATGAGTCTGGCGATAGCATCTGACATTCAGAAAAATATCATCCACCCAGTTCCGAAGACTGCAAGAGCTGACAAGTGCGTCAATCATCGCACAATCAGCTTAGTAGCTGACAAGAGTAATATATTCAAGAATGGAAAAGAAAATTGAGGAGTGTTAGACGACTATCAGTTTAGCTTTAGGAAATGTAAAGGCACCAGAGAGGCGATTATTATGATGCGGTTAATAATGGAAGCAAGAAAAAAGAAAAATTAGGACACGTTCATAGGATCTGTTGTCTGGAAGAAGCGTTTGATATCGTCAAATAGTGCAAGATGTTGGAAATTCAGAGGAAAACAGGAGTAAACTATAAAGAGGGGCGAGTAATAATACAACATGTACGAGAGCCAAGAAGGAGTAATGAGAGTGGAAGAGCAAGAACAAAGTGTTCGAATTAAAAAGAGTGTAAGGCACGTCTGTAGTCTTTCGTCCTTATTGTTCACTCTATCCGAAAAAGTAATAATGGAAATGAAAGAAAGGTTCAAGTGTGGATTAAAATTCAAGGTGAAAGGATACCATTGACAAGATTCACTGATGACATTGCCATCCTCAGTGAAGCAGAGAAGTAATACAGGACTTGTTGAGTGAAATGAGCAATCTAATGATAAATACGAAAGCAATGAGAAGTAGCAGAAATGGGAACAGCCAGAAACATAACATCATAATTGGTAATCACGAAGTAGGTGCAGGGAAAGGAATTCTGCTACCTACCAGGAAAATAACCCATGATGGACAAAGCAAAGCCGACTAAAAAGCAGGCTCTCATTGGAACAAAGGGCATTCCTCGCCAAGAGACGTCTACTAGTATCAAACATAGGTCGTCATTTGGGGAAGAAATTTCTAAGAATGTACAGTGGGAACACAGCAGTGTGTTGCACTGAGACGTGGGCTGTTGAAAAGCCGGAACAAAAAAGAATCGAAGAACGTGAGGTGCAGTGCTGTAGAAAAAAATTGAAAATTATGTGGACTGGTAAGGTAAGGAAAGTGAAGGTTCTCCGCAGAATCGGCGAAGAAAGGAATATATGGAAAACATTGACAAGTAGAAGAGACAGGATGATAGGACATGTGTTAAAACATCAGCAATTAACTTCGAAAGTACCAGAGGGAGCCGTAGTAGGTAAAAGTTGTAGAGGAAGACAGAGATTGCGATAGCTCCAGCAAATAATTGGGGACGTAGGTTGCAAGTGCTATTCTGAGAGGAAGAGCTTGCTAAAGGAGAGGAACTCGTGGCGGGCATTCTCCAAAACGAATGGTCTTTCCTTTGCGTATTTGTAGTTATTTACTGGATTCAGATAAGACTAGCGCCAGTCTCTTGGGAGCTCAAAGAGAACATGAGTGATACTATAACTGACTAAACATAGAACGAACATGGTGGGGCACAAATAGACTACATTCTAATACGCCTTCTATTTAAATAACAACTGCTTTAGTTTCTTATGAAGCGATACTATTCGCTTCCGTTGCGGGAGCGCCACAGCAACCTTATACTCGTACATTCACCAAAGTCACTCCTTATGTTAACAACGGGACAGCCCGTGCCGCGGTCAGAGCCTCTGTCTCGCTGAATAGCTTCATAACACTTCAACAGTTACTGACGAACACAGTATTCTTCTCCTTCTTATAATATATTTGTTTCTTGTATAAGCTACAAGATCAATGTGTCGCAGATTAATCTACACGAGTGTCCGTCCGAGTACGTTCTAAAACCGTAATAAATTAAACTTTATGCCTTCCGTACATTCGAATTCTCTCTTTATGAGACTTACTTGAAGTGTTATGGAACTCTTTTACTCTTTTTATTAACAAAAAGCTACTGAGAAGAGTTCGAGCACATTCCAACTTCAGGGCAACACCGAAGCCAACTAGGCCCTTGAGAAGCGCCTATGTAAAATGCTAGCGACGCCCATGAGTATTGGTCTGTTACAACTTCCTTCAAGTCTTCATTTATTTATTTGTTTTCCTTCCGTCCCATGGTATGTTTCTAACTGTTCTCCACTTCCTTCGCAAACGTATTACATCCAACTTTCTCATCATTCGCTTATACGTGTTCCTGTCCTCGCCTTTTCCCACAACTTTTCCTCTGTAGCTGTCTCCACTGTCAAATCAATTGCAATTAATATTAAAGCTAATGTAACTAGACAGTCAGTTCTTCAAGGCGTTCCAAAATCTGTTCGTCATACCTGTATTAGATAAGACTTCCTCATTCAGTAATTATAACATAATTTATCCTTCTTAAAATTCTTTGTCAGTTCACACATTTTAAGTTTCGTACTTCCCAGTGTCCCCGTTTTGAGTTCATGCAGTGCTGCTCTGACAACACCCAAGTTGAAGAAGTTTTCCTTAGTTCTCGGCTAACGTCCCTGGCAGATTTCTTTGCATTTCCCTGTTCGCACCCTACGTCTCCATTGATCTGCCGATCTTCAGTAAGCTTGTATCCAAAGTGCCAATACTATTTTATTTAGTGTTGTATATCTTCCTTAATACTGATAATAAGGCCAACGATGAAGAAACTTTTTTAAGGAAAGTAACTTCTTCAAGTGGTTTCAGTGGTCTTAAACCCAATATGGTAACAAAAAAAGCAATGGTCAGTGCATTAAACCCATTGAAATACTTTGTGAAAGCTTTACCAAAAATGTATACACTTTCAAATAACTCTGCAAGACTTTTTGTCATCTATTAGAAACGCAATTTAAAGAAGGTGTTTTTGTTATGTCTGAGATGCGAAAAACCATGTTCGATGTCAAATTTGAATCAAAAATGACTGTGAGCGAGAACGTTATTCGGAAGATGATTACAAAGTGCTTAAATAACATGCTGGAGAGGGTTCAAGAAGGTAGGCTTTTGATTAGGCTCGAGATTCAACAAGGCCAGTGCCTTCATCAAGACAGAAACGTGATGGATGGGCGGTATCAGGGCTACTGGAACACCAGTATGACGGGAAACTATTGTTGGTCACTTCAAAAAGACGTACAACAGACAATTTACAGAATGAAAAGCTGCTTTAGATGTTTTAACTAGAAGCGAAAAATATAAGGCAATGAGAACTTAGTTCTTATCGCATAAACTGGTGTTCCATTTTTATTCTTCAATAAAACCTTTGTTCATATTGAAAAAGTACTTCTTGTTGTTGTTGTGGTGTTCAGTCCGATGACTGGTTTGATGCAGCTGTCCTGTGCGAGCCTCTTCATTTCCCAGTAACTACTGCAACCTGTATCCTTCAGAATCTGCTTACTGTATTCATCTCGTGATCTGCCTTTTTTTTACCCCCACGTTTCCTCCAATACTAAATCGGTGGTCCCTTGATGTCTCAGAATGTTTCGTATCAACAGGTCCCTTCTTTTAGTCAAGTTGTGCGACAAATTTCTTGTCTCCCCAGTCCTATTCAGTACCTCCACATTAGTTACGCGATCTACCAATCTAGTCTTCAACATTCTTCTGTAATACCACAATTCGAAAGCTTCTATTCTCATTCTGTCTAAAGCTACTGTCGTCCGTGTTTTACTTCCATACAGGGCTACATTCTAGACAAATGCTTTCAGAAAAGGCTTCCTAACACTTAAATCTACATTCGATGTATTGACAAATTTTCCTTCTTCAGGAATGCTTGTCTTGCCATTGCCAGTCTACATTTTATATCCTCCTTACTTCGGCTGTCATCAGTTATTTTGCTGCCCAAATAGAAAACGCATCTGCTACTTTAAGTGTCTCGTTTCCTAGTCTAATTTCCTTAAAATAACCCGGTTTAATTCAACCATATTCAATTATCCTTGTTTTTCTTTTGTTGATGTCCATCTTGTGTCCTCCTTTCAAGACACTGTCCATTCCGTTCAAATGCTCTTCCAAGTCATTTCCTGTCTCTGACAGCATTACGATGTCAAAGGCAAACCTAAAAGTTTTTATTTCTTTTGCCTGAACTTTAATGCCTACTCCAAATTTTTCTTTGGTTTCCTCCACTACTTGTTCAGTGTATCGATTGAATAACATCGGGATAGGCTACAACCCTGTCTTACTCCCTTCTCAATCACTGCTTCCCTCTCATGCCCTTCGAATCTTATTACTGCCACCTGGTTTCTGTACAAGTTGTAAATAACCTGTCTCTCCCTGTATTTCACCCCTGCTACCTCAAGAATTTCGAAAGGGGTATTCCAATTAACATTGTCAAGAGCTTTCTCTAAGTCTACTATGAAAAGCAAATTACGCGAGCTTTGCTAATCTTCTACTTCATACTGAAGTCACTCTGTGAGAAAACTGTTCTCATTGCAAGTAACAGAGGTCACATATGGATTCATTGTGAAAATACCATAAGAAATGGCTCAAATGGCTCTTATGGGACTTAACATCTGAGGTCATCAGTCCCCTAGAACTTAGAACTACTTAAACCTAACTAACCTAAGGACATCACACACATCCATGCCCTAGGCAGGATTCGAACCTGCGACCGTAGCGGCCGCTCGGTATATTTTGTTTTAACTTAACAGTGTGCTAAAATAATGAAACTTTATTAAATACGTATGTTTGTGAAAACAAAGTTGTATGTAGAAAACTGGTTCATACTTAAGGATCTTGTATTGTGAAATAGAAAAGACGTAGGGACCCCCTCCACTACGGAAGGGGTTTGGTGCTGGAGAAAAGGTGGAAGTGGCGGTCAATTTGGGCGGCAAGAGAGGGAGTCAGTCAGGCAGTCAGTGGCCATCAGTTGTGCAGTCAACACCGTAGGTGCCAAGTGAGGTATTCAGAAACCGAATTTATGATGGAATGGCCTCGGATGTGGTTCCGGCTGTAGAATGGTGCTCTCGCATTTGGAAAGGCTCTAAAGATGATGAATACGTGGCCAAGAAGAATTAAATACAGATTAAACCGCCAGAAGGAGACCTGATAGCCACCACGTGCCTGCCACCTCTATTGCGCCACTGCTTCATCTACTTTGGAAAACAGATATGTATGCCAGTATGAACCAGTGTGGTTGTGTGTGTTTTTGCAATAATAATTCAAGTGGTGCAAAATTTGTGTTTGAACTTTGAAACGGTCCTCTTCATGATACCAAGCAGGGTCCTATCCTAAATGTGCTAAAGATCAAGAATCCTGTTTATGAAGAAACGGAAATTTGTTTTTAAAGTGTATAAAAGTTGCTAGTTATACCATTTGTTTCATAGATAAAGAGAGAGGTGTAGTATTTTAAACTTGTTAAAAAGCTTTATTTTGCTTTGAATTGCTACTACTTTGATTCTGCCAAAGTTTAGTGCTAAAGGGTATAAGTGTCGATAATTAAAATCGCTTGCTTCTCAAGTAATGAAAAAGGCACATAGTGCTAAACCTATTTGAAACTTTGCTTTACGTTGAATTTATTTCCGAAGCTAAATAAGAATATTGCTAGTGTAAATTGTTATAAAGCATTGAGGGCTAAATAATCTTAAGTGGGGTATAATTCAGCATTTATGTGATACACATTGTTGCTGAAATGCGTGCATAGTTGCTTACAAAGGAAGAGACTGTTTAAGGCCCCCCCACTTTAGACTTTGCTAGTAGGAAAAGGTTAATTTCATTTCCGTTTTTGTTACTGAAAAAAGAAACATTACTACAGTGAAATAAATATGAAATGTGATAGTACAGTGTTATTTTATTGCATTTGTGATGTGTATGTGTTAGTCAAACTTGAACTCTTGTCAGGTGCCACTTATTCTCGTGAGGTCTTCGAAAACATTCTGTGCTGAATTAATTAATGGTTGAGGTAGTAATTATAGTCAACAGGAGTAAAGTCTCTTTTAAATTTCTGCACTTGCCAAACTATGCTATTAATAGCTACTGCTATCCACTGTGCGTTTCACCTGGTAGTTGTGTGTGTTCACGGCACTTTACTAAGACAGAATTTAGAAAAGCCCTTTTTGCAAGAGTATATTTAAATCCACGTTTTCACATTATTAAGCCTAATTAGGCTGGCGACCGTTTATTACGTATTTCATTTGAGGGAACTTTATTGCTTTCATTTCTTACAAAATTAAAGTCTTTCTTCTTTCTACTTATTGCCATAGTACGAAATTCGATACCCTCTGTCCATTAGGTTAACACTCGATCAATTTCAAAATTCCTCCCAGAGGGTAACGCTATACTGTAGGTTTATGTCATATTTGGCGTTTAACATTCCGCGGTAGCGTTATACCATAATAGTCACATACAAACTGTAGACAAAATAGAACATAAAAAAGAATTCAGCAGAGACTGAGGATATACACCTGTAGATTAGAATGTTTATGCAACTACAGATACTACAGAAAACTTCAGATATATACTTTACTATCACATATAAAGTATAAAAGAACTTTTTTATATTACAGGATATTGATGACACGATAAAACAGGGGCACTTGTTGAAAGGAGGAACTTTAATCTCACAGTCTTTCGTAGTAAATGGTTTTATTGAGTTTCGAAGGAAAATCGCAGGTGGTTTACAAATCCTTATTCTTTGTTCTGGCCGTCGCTGGCTGGGTTTTCATTGACGTCTACCCAGTGTAAATGGGAGAGAGTTGAACCAAGGAAATTTTCGACTTTGCTGCCTATGCTATGTGAGTAAGAGGGATTTGACTGTTATCCATTCTTGCCAAGGTAGTTATCGGCTTCCTGCTCCACATAAATTCTGAAACATGGGGGAAGTGGTTCGACTGCAGCTGTAGTAATGAACTTTACGGCAGATTGGAACGCGCCAATCCTCTGCCCATTCTTCCTCAGTCAGTTTCCATAACCGTAACTTGAAGACGAGAACCCATAGTTAAATGTTATATTATTTAATTAATACCACAAACTTAGTGTAAACAATTTGATGGTGAGAGCATTGTCTCTTGAAACCTATAGTTGAATTGTATCAAGAGTATTAAAGTGGTTGAAAGCAAATAATTATTACTGTAAGAAGCTGATTATCTCAAACAAAAGGTATACTAAAACAACGTAGTCGCGTTGTTTACCGTGCAGATTTATCATTTACGAACAGCGTGGCAAGCCAGCGCCAGATTAAAGGGAGTGTCTCTTTACACCTGCCAATCTGTGGACGTTTAGGTAGGCTTTCGCACTTACCAATGAAAACATGAGGCTGTATTCCTCTCTATGCCCGAGGAACGCAACACACGCTCAGTTATCGAGGTGAAGCAGTGGTAATGCACTGGGCTGACATTCGCGGGAACCGAAGTTCGGTTCCTCGTCCAGCCATCCAGATTTAAGCTTTCTACGGTTTTCCTAAATCGCTTAAGTGAAATGTCGCGATGGTCCCTTTTCATCTCTAATGACCTCGTCTTCGAGAGTACGTTAATCCCTTATCTTCCGTTTGATGAACACGCCGAAAGCAGATCACACGATTCTTCTCATATAGGATAGCTGACATTTAAGAAGATTCGGATAATATCTGGCCACTAAATTATAACACACGTACTTGAGAAACCCTAGATGTCTGGTTGTCCATCATTAGTGGTCCATGTCAGGAGCGGGACGAACATTGAATAAAAAACAGAAAAAAATATTATCGTTTCTTACCAGTCTTCCCTATACAAAACCACTTTTTTTAAGTTGAATAATTAGCTTATCAGCGTCTTGACAGCGGAATAATGACGTGTAGTGGTACCTTTAACGGCCACCTCCAGTTCTAGAAGCTGAATAGCACACTTTCGCACCTTTCCTACATTTGAGTTTATCGTTGACGCTCACGATTCTTGTAGGCTCAGTTGTCTATTAGCTGGTTCTTGCCCGTGAATTGTACAGTTCACAGAACTCCCGTTTTTATTGCATATAAGTTTTACCTCTTTAAAATTATATTTAGTGCGGCCCAAGTCATTACTATGACTCAGACACTGTATGAAACAAGAGAACGATGTGTTGTTTCGGCTTATAAACACTGGCAAGTGAGGGCCGAGTCGTCTCTTCTCCTCAGCAATGGAGTCATGGAGTCTCCGTGCTGTTCACTCAACACAGGACCCTGGGTTCGATTCCCGGTCGAATAGGGAGACTTACCCCGCTCAAAACTGGGTTTGTATCTATTGTCCTCTTCATCATTTCGTTACTGTCAACGCGTAAGTCATTGAAGGGCTGTCAAATAGAAAGACTTGCACGAGATGACCGAACCTCCCGTATGGGATCTCCCTGCCAATAACGCCATAGCACAAGCACAACTGACGAGTGACATGTTATATCAGCTGCTGGATGTACCAAGCGATCATAAGTCAGTAGCCTCCGACAGCGACAGTCATAGTCAAATGGTGGCAACATGTAATGTGGCTCAAAAATGGTTCAAATGGCTCTGAGCACTATGGGACTTAACATCTGTGGTCATCAGTCCCCTAGAACTTAGAATTACTTAAACCTAACTAACCTAAGGACATCACAAACATCCATGCCCGAGGCAGGATTCGAACCTGCGACCGTAGCAGTCGCGCTGTTCCGGACTGAGCGCCTAGAACCGCTAGACCACCGCGGCCGGCTGTAATGTGGCATTTCCTTGCTGTGGCTGTAGTAAATCCCAGCATTGACAGGTGAAATTAATCCAGAACATAGAGTGACTTTGAAGGAGTTTAGAGCTGCTGTTATTCCATCCATGAGCCCATCAATACGAGTAAACATATCACCAGGCATCAGCTGCTATACAACATACGTTCCACAGGTTAACTGGGTCACGGACTCGGCAGGAGTGATAACAAGAACTTTTGTTCACCAATGGCTTCACAGTGAAACCACATACAACAAAAATAACGTGCAATACTTCTTTTCTGTAAATGTTTGTACTTACGTTAATTTTGCATGTACTTGATTGTATCTGTGTTAAGAAAGTAATTATTGTATCAGTATACAGAAGAATGGAAAAGAAAGTTAAGACTCTGTTAAATAAGAAACAGTTTGGCTTTAGGAAAGGTAAAGGCACCAGAGAGGCAGTTCTGATGTTGTGGTTGATACTGAAAGAAAGACTAAAGAAAAATCAAGGAATGGTAATAGGATTTGTCCATATGAGAAAACGTTGGACAGTGTCAAATTGTGCAACATGTTTGAAATTCTGAGAAAAATAGGGGTAAGCTATTGGGAAGGAAGGGTAAAATACAACATGTACTAGAACCATGAGGGAACAATAACAGTGGAAAACCAAGAAAGAAGTGCTCGCATTGACAACGGTGTAAGTCAGGGATGCAGTCTTTCGCCCCTACTGTTCACTATCCTCATCGAAGGAGCAGTGACGGAAATAAAATAAAGGTTCAATATTCGAATTCAAGTTGAAAGGATAACAATGTTACGATTTGCTGTTGACATTGTTACTCAGTGAAAATAAAGAATTACAAGATCTGCTGAATGGGATGAACAGCCTGATGAGTACAGAATATGGATTGAGAGTAAATCGAAGAAGGACGAAAATAATGAGAAGTAGCGGAAATGAGAACAGCGAGGAACTCAACATCTTTGGTGATCACGAAGTAGACGTAGGTAAGAAATTCTGCTACCTGCGCAGCAGAATAACCCATGGTGGACGCAGCAAGTAGGACATAAAAAGCAGACTAACACTGGCAAAAAGGCCATTCCTGACCGAGAGAAGTTTACTGGTATCACATATACAGGGTGGGCTCTTAAATCCGCACAAACAAAACTTTTTTTAACTGCAAATTTATTAAAACAAAATACAAATAAAAATGAGTAACCTTTTACATATAAGTAGTGGTATTACTCGATATAACCCCGCTCATCCGCAATGACCGCCTCGCATCTTGTCCTTAAGCTATCGCTCGTACGCTTTAAAACAGCGCTGTCTATACCCGCGAGTACTGCTTCGATAGCTGTGTGGAGAGATGCGACGTTAGGGTGCCTCGTCTAGGTAACTTTTGCGACTACGCTCCAAACATAGTAGCAGAGCGGTTTCAACTCCGGGCTGTTTGGACGCCAGAACTCCTTTGGCTAGAACATGCCAACGTTATCCGAGAACCAGTTTTGGACTTAACAGCTCGTATAAGGTCCTCCGATGCCAATTTCCTCCGCCATTGCCCCACGTCCTCTGCAATCAGCGTCAGCCTTTTAGATAACTGCGCAGTTAGTGACACACGTTTCCTGGAATGAGGTTTCCTCGCCGGATTAGCTTCTCCGAAGCATTATCGTAAACAACTGACCTCGGGTATCCGAAGAATCGAACTATTTCAGTGGGCGAACGCCCAGCGCAAAGACTTTCGATAATCGCTGCTCTTCGGTTGCACTTCGTACTTGTCCGTAACGTCTCGGCCATCTTGAGGCAGTGACTGTTTATTAGATGCTTATGGTTTTCAAGAACGCCAATCGTGAATTCCGTAGGAACTTCGAGATGGTGGAAAATTCACATCGAAATTTGTCCCGATTTAAGCGCCGCACGCTGTAGCTTCATTTGAGGAAAAAATTTCTGAGAATCTACGTCTGGAGCAAAGAATTGTGTAGTAGTGAAACATGGACTGCGGGTAAAACAGGAAAGAGAATAGAAGCGTGTCACATATGGTGCGACGGAAGAATGCATCAAATTAGCTGGGCTGATAAGGTAAGGAACGGAGCCGCTCTCCGAAGAATCGGCGAAGAAAGGTATATACGGAAAACACTGACAAGAAGAAGGAGCAACATGATAGGACAGGTGTTAAGACATCAGGGAATAACTTCAATGGCACTGGAGGGCGCTGTAGAGGGTAAAAATTGAAGATGAAAACAGAAATTGAGCTACATGCAGCAAATAACTGAAGACATAGGTTGAAAGTGCTACTCTCAGATGAAAAGATTGGCACAGGAGAAAAATTCGTGGCGGGCCACATCAAACCAGTCAGAATATACAGCAACCTTTTTTTTATAATCAAAACTGAGCACTTTTTAATAATCAGTGGCAGTACCAATTTGTCAGGTTTCCATACGTCCGCCTGCGCGAACGACTTAATAAAGAACTTAAGTAGTGGACACACATGTGCCTGGAATAAAGTGTTTACGCGATAGTGCGACGTATTCCAGAGCCAAACAGTGACCCTACAGTTAATAAAGAAACCTACGTAATGGACAAAGTGTTTTCCAGGCTTAAATAATTACCACGTTGTTACACGAGAGTGAAACGCGTACTGCAGACTCATTAATGAAAGGTTGTTTACGTATCGCAGCCAGTGGGAGCCCTGTAAGAACGCCACCTTGCAGCGATCGATAGTATTAACGCTGTTGTCAAGAGCGCGAGAGCAAGTTGATTGTTTAGCGACTAAAAGCGAACGGTAGGACGGCAGCGTAACGCGGCCACGTAAAGAGGGAGCATGTAGAATAAGAAGAGGTAGTTGCGTAATAAATGTTGAGTACAATCAGTAATTAACATTATGAGGAGCATTTTATGTGTAGGAAGATACAGAAGTGTTTGTTCTAAGTAACCTGGAATGCCTATAGTCTGAAAGAATCAACAAAGCTGCAAACGGTTACGTGAAAATAAAAAAATGATTGATGACTGTGACTTTTCGGTGTCTTAAAGTGCGTCTACAGGGATCATATTTTAGGGAAATTTGTCCCTGCCATAGTATTGGCCACAATGTTTGTCTAATTTGGCTGCAGAATATGGCATTACTGCTGTATTGCTGTGCAGAGTTGCCGATGGAGTATTATGTAGGGGCGAGTTGCCGACTTATTGCCAAAGTGTCGCCGATGTTATCTACCAAGGGAGCAGAACAACTGGCATGGCCGGGCCATGTCTACCCCTGTCCTTGTCTGTAAATGCACAGTCTCACTCTCAGCCTTACCACAGCGCTGTAGTGCTGAATCTCATAATCTGACCGATAAAACAATATTTCTCGTATTTCGCTTCCTTTCGGAAGACGGCGTGCGTATGTAGAGGCGCTCGATTCGTTTATTGTGTACGGGAATGCAGACACGAACAAACTAGGAAACCATGAATTCCATACATTTCGTACGTACATCTATGACTAGGGCTGTGGAGCACAGAAAGTAATATAAACAAAGTCCGAAACTTGCAAAAGAACATTCTCGGTTCTACTGCCATAGTGGAATAGCTGCATCAGTAAGCCATAGTTGCACTCCGCATAGGTTCTTATGATTTGTAAGGCTTTTTCTTTTTTAACTACACCATATGTGTTTACCTGTTCATGACCAGCATCTTCTCAGTCGTTTCTTGTTTTTTTGTATTTTTATTAAAGTCTTTGTAGACGTTACTTTTCATGTCCTATAACTCTAGTCGTATCGCATTTATGAAATTCAAGGTTTTATGACTGTAATGGCGATTCACAACAAAATTTTAAAGCACACGTGTTTCGTTACTTCAAACTACTTTAATGAATCCCTCGAGTCTTTCCAACTAAACGATGAAACGTATTGAACCAAGAAGCGTACTGATGAGATCCATAATAATCGCAAGTAGCCAAAGACTGAAGGGTGATCGCCAAAGTTGATATTAATTGGTACACAGTCTCTCACACTACTTTTGCTCTTACCAATTCTCAGACGAATTTCTTTCGAAGTCATGTTTTATCACTATGGATTAGATTCAAACTAAAGCTTCGGAAGCAGTTCGCTTCTAGGAAGTATCCAGGAAGCTCAATTCTCTTTATCTTGCCACCTTTCTTTCTCTTGTCGGATGAAAATGCAGGAGCGCCACATCCAAATCCGCTAACTCGCTGTCGTCCATTTCACGACCATAGCGTGGCCGAGTAAACACGTCTGACCCAAAGTGTGTTGCAGCAAACATTGCCTACGAAACAGTGACCGACAATGTTGCTGAATATGTGGTTGCAATTTGTGGGGCGGGCAATGTCCCTAGACGACATTGCCGGGTACATGGCGGGGAACAAGCAACTTTACAGCCCGTGTACACCCGTCCTTGTGTCATAAACATGCTGTAGAAGGCCATTGTGGCGATATCCTGATCGCACAAGAGTATGAAGGCTTTGTAATTAGGAGTGGAATGTCCAAGTATCGTGACAATCGTCAATAGACCTGTCGTTCTGACCGAATATTTAAAGGAGCATAACTGCTCAACTGACGACAAGCGAACTTTTTAGAGGTGAAAAATGTTGTCAGTAGAGCGTGCCACTAGTATCACAATAAATAAAAAACATTGCCAGAACAAGTGACTATATTTTCGTCTCACACCACTCTGTGTGGTAAAGACAACTTCAGGCGCTGTACCAGTTGGATTGTAGTCAGGACAACCTGGTGTATAAGATGCTGACGCAAAAGCCCATCCCTGACATCTACATTAAGATCGTGGATGATTTCCTTCACCAGAGGACCTTCCTCGCTGCTCGGCGAAGAAAGCGCTCCAGTGTACACCCCATGTCAATGGGTACCCCTCAGGGCTCTGTGCTGCCCCCTCTTCTTTTTAATATCTATGTCAATGACATGCCCGTCATCCGTCACTGCCATACGCCGGTGACACGACGCTTTATACGACCTGGCCGCAATCCTGATCAAATCATTGCTCGCCTCCAAAGGTAAGTGGACGCAACAGTCATCTAGTGTTGCTCCAATAAAATGGCCCTCGATGCCGCCAAAACCATGGCTGTGTATTTCACTAAACGGCGCCCTGTACTCCGAAATAACATCTCAATCGGGGGCGTCAGGGTCCCGTGGGCCCAAGTTACCAAGTACCTCGGGGTCTGATTGGATATGAAACTTTTCTTCCACTGCCACGCAGAATACGTCACCCATAAAGGGTTAAAGTTGGCAAAGGCCTTGTAACCGCTCTTCTCCAGCCGAGAGCTGAATTTAGACACCAAGCTCCGGCTGTATCACTCTGTTGTCCTACCCTCACTAACGTATGGTTCCTCTGCGTGGGCTACGATCAGTAAGTCCCGGATGCTGACGCTCCAGCGCCTAGAGAATAAAGTTCTCAGGCGGAGTCTTCACGCCCCTCCGCTCACTAGGATTGTCAGTCTGCATGAGGAGACAAATACGATCCTTCTCAAGACGGCCATTCGCCGTAAGGCTCGCCGTCTATAAAGTAAAGTGGACGCCCTCCGTGACACGGTCGGCGGACTACAAACCATCGGCACCACAGTTCCATGGCGCTGGCACCAAACACCCCGTTCCTCTCACCATCCTGGAGGACTAGGATTCGGGTTATAACTGACGACAGGCTCAATACGACCACGTTTTTCCGTCCGTTTTCGTACAGTCACTAGCAGTGACCTGTTCTCGCCCAGACACTTCCTTCTTTGACGGTGGAGTTGGCGCATTACTCTACCCCTCCTCTGTACTTCCACCGTCGGAGGGTGGCACGGAACTTAAAGTTCCACCGCCAACCTTCGAAGTGCTATGCTCGGCTGTTATTCAGCCGTTGCTTTGAGTCTCCTCTTACTTGTCCGAGACAGTTGGACCGGATCTGAACCGGTAACGCTGTGTATTAGTAACCTGCCACAGAAAAAAATGGATTACAGTGTACGAAGAGGACAAGCATGCTGTGGGAACACAGCCATCCTAGCAGCATTCGGATCAATTCATGTGTCGTGGAGTGTTTCACTTACATAACAGACTCTCCCAACACTATATGAAGGCTTAGACGCCCTGGTAGCATGTACATGTTTTTCTTTTCTTATTGTAGGATCTTACAGGCTATTAGGGCCGACGTTTTGTGATAACCATATTTATCCTGTGATTACGTTAAGTGAAACTAGTGCCAGGAATCTATCGTATAAGTACGCTGCTATCGAGGTCACGAGTCGGTGATGAATTTTGTTAAGCAATCCTTCTCACAGATTGTCTTTATTTTACAACAGTTGAGAGAGTTTTGCTGCACTTCCGGATATATCAAACATAGATTTTAATTGCTCGAGAATTCTGAACGCCAAAAAATTACAAACCTGCTTATAGAGATTCAAAGCCTTTGAATTCCGAGGTCTTCCTAGCAATATTACCTCGATCGTAATAAAAATGTAGCATCACGAGAATTCCAGTAACGAAGACTAGTATCTTACCGTTTACCAAGTGACGCGAGCTTTTACTTCATAAATTGAAGAATCAAAATTATCTTGAGATGTTGCTCTTTTTTCAGGCTGCTTCGGAGCCTTGATGGAACGGTATTCTCGCTACCTTGATAGTAAAATGGTTCAAATGGCTCTGAGCGCTATGGGACTCAACTGCTGAGGTCATTAGTCCCCTAGAACTTAGAACTAGTTAAACCTAACTAACCTAAGGACATCACAAACATCCATGCCCGAGGCAGGATTCGAACCTGTGACCGTAGCGGTCTTGCGGTTCCAGACTGCAGCGCCTTTAACCGCACGGCCACTTCGGCCGGCCCTTGATAGTAGAATCGATATACGACCGCGTTTCTTTCTGTAATAAAATGATCTGTCAAATATAGTAACTCCTTTCTTAACTGAAATTTAACTTGTACCAGGGAGAGAAATCTTGACTTTTACGTTGAGACACGTCTTTAGGCGCAATGACATGCGCACTCCTTTCTAAATACCACAGACATGTGACCAGCAAAAATTATTATTAAATTTAGATTGCCAAACAACGAACGAATAACAGAATGAGATTTTCATTCTGCAGCGGAGTATGCGCTGATATAAAACTGTGTGCCAGACCGAGACTCGAACTCGGGACCTTTGCCTTTCATGAGCAAGTGCTCTACGATCTGAGCTACCCAAGCACGACTCACACCCCCGCCTCACAGCTTCAATTCTGCTAATACCTCGTCTCCTACCTTCCAAACTTCACAGAAGCTCTCCCGCAGACCTTGCGGAATTAACACTCCTGGATGAAAGGATATTGCGTAGACATGGCTTAGCTAAAGAGTGGGGGATGTTTCCAGAATGAAATTTTCCCTCTGCAACGGAGTGTGCGCTGATATTAAACTTCCTGTCAGCTTAAAGAAGAAGATAATGACATAAACAAGCTGTTTGTTCATTTCCCCAATCACAGTACTTGGGAAGATGTATTTGAAGAAGCTTTCTAAGTCAAAAAATCCACAAGTCTCAGGCACAGGAATAAATAAATACTCAGGCAATACTGGGCTTCCCAGGTAATATTAAATATTCACTTGCATATAAGCATTTTAGTATCCCCACTATTGGGTAGCACTTTATTTTAAGTTTTGTTGTAAACATTACTCATCAAACAATTGGAGCATGTCCTCTCCTCTACGATATATTTTAATAAACCATTTCGTTCAATTGTTTTCTGTTCGTGCTGTGGTTAGCAGGTGGTAATAGTTTTTATCACTTTTTTATTTTAATGGGTTGCTCAACTGGAATAAAAGTGCAATCATAGCATTCTTTACGCAAGCTCATGATCTTTATACATGGCCATTTCGTTATTCAGAATCATACACCATGCAACTGATTGGCTGTTAACAAGTGCTTGACGAATTGTGTGTGTGTGTGTGTGTGTGTGTGTGTGTGTGTGTGTGTGTGTGCCGTATTTGCTGCTCGTAACACAACCTTACTCCATTAATTCAGTGTAACACGAGGCCTCGATACATAAACCTGAAATATCATTCTGAATATCCACTTTCCGCGTTAGAAAACTTCTTAGGGTGTATCTGTGACTAACTATTTAAAGCAAATTTGTTGTCTTGTGTTTTTGTTTAATCCAAATCGTTATTTATTGGCTCGGTAGTTTATAAATCGGTATTGTAGTCTTTGTCGTGTATAATAATAATTATTATTACTACTAAACAAATGTTATAACGGATGAGTACAGCGTCGTTGAACGGTAGACCGGCCATCAGATGGTTTCAACTGCACGCCTCCGGCTGGTGAACCTGCAAGACGGCGGCGTCGGGATGGTTGTCGCACCGCCAGGCCGCAGCAAGTTCCTGAAGCTTTGGCAGTAGCCGCACCCTATGCCTTTCTAAGCACAAATACGTTTTCTCGATTGATTAAGAGTCCTACCATGAGAATATCAACTGCCTTCCTTTGACCATTTCCCGGAAGTGAGTCCGTTCTGCACCCTGTTACTTTCAATCGCGTCCTACGGTAGGGGAGCAAATCACTCGAAGAAATCGTCGGCTCACTAATTTAACTTTTCCTTCGCCCGCAGCATTACTTGTGGGCGGAACACACGGCTTTCCGTTGTCTTGTACAGGCCTATGCCACACAACGTGGATTCTTTTTCACTAGTGGTGACGCCATCGCTTTCGGAACCAAAAGTAGGTTCAGTGGACGACAGACAGTGTAATTTCTAGATACGTTATTCTTAGAAGTCCTTGTTACTCTCAAACGAGGGATGATTAATAACGAACTTCAGCGAAGAATAAACGCGCTCTTTAATTACACTGGGCAACAAAAAAAGATTTTTTTTAAAAAGTCTAGGGTTTTCCCGCTGAATTAGACTAATTTTGATGCCCTGAGTCCGAAAATGACCTTGGTTTTGTTCTATCAGGTCAGGATTTTTTGCTACAGAAATTTTTAAAAATCGATTTTTCGTAAAACAACAAATTTCTTTGTATCATCTGCTGAGAAACCCCGGAAGATTTTTTCCGCTTTCCTCAAGAAATAAACGTCAACGTATGCAAATTCATTAAATTTTTATTTACTCCATCAAATTAAATAAGCATATTTATCATAATATTAGTATAACAATGAGCGTTACGTGACACAAAAGTTCAGAGTTCACGGCATGAATCGATTCCCGTTTGTGAGCAGCTGCTGGGTTGTCTCTCTTCAGCATCCAGCAGCAGTCCGCCATCATGACTGCGTCCCACCTCCCCTGGTACCTATCCTCCATTTGGCGCATGTCCTGATGGAACCTTTCTCCCTGCTCGTCGCTCATCGCCCCAAGGTTTTCAGGAAACTTCTCCATGTGTGAGTACAGAAAGTGCATCTTTATACTCATCAAACACCCGAGCTTTTGAAAGGCCTCTATCATGCTGCTGATGAGTCTGGCGTGGTTTGCTGCCTTCGTGTTCCCCAGGAAGTTGTTCACCACCTGCACAAACGATTTCCACGCGGCGCACTCTAACGTGTTCATGGAGTTTTCGAACTCTGTGTCCTTTATGAGCTGCCGTATCTGTGGCCCATCGAAAATGCCGGCCTTCAGCTTCTCAATGGTCAGTCGCGGAAAGGCTCGGCACAGGTTGTGGAAGCACCTCCCATCCTTGTCCAGAGCACGCGTGAACTGTTTCATTAACCCAAGCTTCATGTGTAGCGGTGGGATCAATATCTTCTCCCGGTCAACAAGAGGTTCGTTTATGATGTTTCTCGCACCAGGTACTAACTGCTCTCGTGGCGGCCACACTTTCTTTACATAGTGCTGGGCTCTGTCTCGACTGTCCCACATACATATAAAGCATGGGTATTTCGTGAACCCGGACTGCTGACCAAGTAGAAAGTTCACCATCTTGAAGTCGACGCAGATGATCCATTGGTGCTGCTCATATTGGATTTTGTCGAGCACGTACTTCACTGCTTCATATTTCTCTACGAGAGTTGTGGAGTGAGCAAGAGGGATTGAGGCGAACTCGTTCCCGTTGTGGAGGAGCACACACTTCAAAGAGCGCTTGCAGCTGTCAATAAAGAGTCGCCAATCTCTCGGATCGTATGTAGGAGCCCCGAGTTTAACAAGAAGACCGGCGACATCTCGGCAGTACACTAGGTCTTCCTCCTGGCAGAAGTAGCCCATGTAGTCCTCATGCCTTCTACGAAAGAAAGTGATACGCGCGTCCTCGCCAAGTAGATTTTTCTCTTTGAGTCTGGAGGCCAACAGCTCGGATGAAGTCTTCGACAAGCTGAGATCCCGAACAAGATCATTAAGCTCACATTGTGAAAAGAGCTGCCGACCATCTTGTGCTTCATACTCCTCGTCTGCTATATATCCTCCCTCGTCTGCAGTGGTGGTCTCGTCGTCGATGTTAGGAAGCTCTGTGAACGCTGGTACAGGAATTTCTTCGCAGTGAGCAACTGGACGGCGGGCAGATGGAAGGTCGGGGTACTGGAGGCTGTGCCGATTCTTCCGGTTGATGCCAGTAGTATTGATGGCGCAGAAGTAACAGTCCGATGCATGGTCAAAGGGCTCCCTCCAAACCATCGGAATCCCAAACTTCAGTGAAGTTTTCGTGCCCTTCGTCCACCGCCGGAGGTATTCCACGCACTTCTTGCAGACCGTGTGCGGTGCCCAGGGCTTATCTTGGTCACCCAGCTTGACTTGAAAGTAAGCCTGGTAGGCGTTCTTCACAAATCCCGTGATGTTCTTCCTGTCCACTGAAAGCGTGTATTCTCCGCAGATGTAGCAGAAAACGTCTGGATTATTCTTGCATGAACGTCGCGCAGAAGCCATATCAATCTGAAATAGTAATAGAAATATGCAGTTGACTGTCAGACAATAAAAATTAGAATAAATTTTATACTATAGTAAGAAAAAAAGGCATCTATTGGAATGATTAACTGTTACAATCTTAAAGGCTTCTTTTGTTTTCATATGTCCTGAATAATCCCCTTAAACCCCTAATATTAGCATATTGAAGCCTATAAAAAGGCTTACATTTCAGGGAAAAATGGTCATGTAGGCCTATGGCTGTATCTCAAAAAGTTGACCTGATAGAGCAAAATCAATGTGATATTCGGACTCAGAACACCAAAATTAGTCTAAATCAGCTGAGAAACCCATGACGTTTTTTTGGTTGTCGCCCAGTGTTATCGCTTGCCGACACGCAAGTCGCCGAAGTGACGGCAATTAAAAATACTTGCACCAGGCCATTGCTCTACCCGACGGGAGTAATTATCCAAATGCACATTCTTCCTTGTAGCGTGTAACCTCCCCACAAAATTTTATATTCTCATTTAACCTCCCCACAAAATTCTTTCTGATTTAATCTACCCACAAAATTCATTCACATTTAGCATCCCTACAAAAATTTATTCACATTTAATCTAAGCTCAAAACAGAAAAATTCCTAAACCTCTCAACAGTAAAAAATTATAATTATGTCGTTCATATTCAGTGTAACGTCCCAACAAAATAATTTCCGTAACCTGGTAATAATACAATGTAACTAACCTCTCAATTAAATTGTCGCTCACTTATAACTTTTCAATAACTGACTGTGAATTTAACCTGGTAAATTTTGGACGTCAGCAGTGCTGCGTTATGGCCCTGAAAGATCATTCTGAATAAAAAAAAGAGAAAAATTGTTACCTCAATGAAGTCGCCGGATAACGCATATATATCTGTTCTTAAAATAATGTTTTCTGGCACAACCCTGTGCAATGCTGGCCGATAGATTTGTCATTTATGAAAGGAAGCAACTGATTTTTCTTTTGCAACAATCGGGATGATCATGGATGGCAGAAATTAGTAAATTCTTTAAATTGAAATGAATGGTTGTTAAAAGTTACTTTTTATGAGAAAGATTATTATTACGAGATTTTTAAAACATTTACATGGGACTTGAGATGACATTACTACATATGCGCGAGGCTGCTTTTTACCTTATACAATAATACTCAGGCTCCGGCATCGCTGCACCGCGACCGGCCCAGCCAACACGATACACCAGACCAGACCATAGCAGACTACAGACTAGCAACAACTTACTGCTACAGCTACACAGTTCCTACTGCAGTCAACACTGCTCTCTGGTCAGAGATTCTATTATACCTTGCATATCGCAGGCAGCGCATGAGCAATACATCGAAATTACATCTGCTCGGACCTCTTACAAGCGAGACAGTAGTTTCGATCACTCTGCCTTGTCGCCTCAGCGATTTAGGTAAATATTTCTAGTCTAGATCACGTTGAGCGCTACAGCTGAAGTGACACTAATTTTAGTGATTTATTGGAAACCAATTCTGGCATATTATTACACGTACATTGTGTTAAGACCGGTTTCGTTCTTACAGCATCTTCATGTTGCCAATTTGTGCATAAGCCTTGATCAAATGGTCTGGTTATCGTATATCCTAATCGAGAAACGCTGATCACAAACATACTGCCTACCGCTTGGCCGAAGAATGGCGAGCTGACAGGGCACGATGCGTACAGCAGACCTTACAGGCTGTCCGGACAGCCTAGAGCCTAAACCGTGCGAGTCGTAATGCACTTCCGTTGTTGTCACCTTGTGGCTTGGTGGTTTTACATTTTACCGTGTGAGAGTTTTAGACAGCTAATTTCAGCTGACTGCAGGAACCGAGCGAAATCTGGGCTAATCTCAAGTTGCTCACCTTAAGTACCTGATTAATTAATTTTGTAAGGTACACATGCTGTTTTGTGGAGCGATAGGTATAGTTGAAAATGAACACGCTTCGTACGCCGCGATCGCGGTATAGACACTTTTATTGTTCGAAGATGAGTGGTTTCAACAGTGTTACGCTGCCATAATCTGATTCAAGGGCAAAAGACAAAGATAACAAGAGGGTGGGGGTTGGAGAGAGAGACTACAATTCATATAACGAATTATATAAAGTACACAGAATTCCACTTACCTTATGAGACTTTCTGCACAATTCCCATGTTACATGTAGTAAAAGCATAAAAGGCACTCTGAGCATATACATACCTTGATAAAAATGCGGTTGATAAAGTGCACAAAGTTGATAAAATGCACACATATGATAAAATCCGCATATCGTCCATTCACATTGGTGGTGAGCATGATCCTCAGGCTTGCTGCATAGCACTAAGCTGCCAGCAGAGTGTTAACGTAGAGGAGGCAGACCCGCTACAAAGTTACTCATTTCGCCCTGGATGGCGTGTGTGGTAAATGCTAAATAATCACATGCTGTGGTTATAAGCAATGATTACTGGTACACCAGAAAGGCGGATTTTTCAAATTGTCCAATGTGACGGTTAGGAATGCGATCTGGCCAAATATACGAATAAATCTGCGATGAGCTTACGCTCCATACACAGTCAGTAGTAATTACATACTGTACGCTTATTCACGGAGGGAAAACAAAAGTAATGTCCAGAAAATTTTCAAAAGCGTATGTCTTTAATAAACAAAGCAACGTGACTTACAAAGAAAACCTTGACTGGTGCGAGCGTGAATGCTAAGCCGGCCAGACCTGGACGGCTCCCGCGAGGTACCACCCATGAAAAAAGGGGGCAGCGGAGGGGGGAGGGTGGACGTGCGCAGAAACGACGCAGCACTGGACTTACTTCAAGGTCATCTAGTCCAGATGCAGATGCAAGCCTTACTGGCTGATGGGCGTCTACTACATAAAAATAAACATAGAAGACTACAATAAAATTAAAGATATGAATCGGTCGTAATAGTGCGTGTGTGAATACGTCATACAACCCATAGATGATGTCTGTGATCGATGCTGTGTGTAAAGATTTCATATGGATCATACGCCCATTTCAATTTTATAAGTATGGCCAGGTGACATTCCTAATCGTTGATTGGCGACTCCATAGAGTGCCGTGTGCACAACGACCATATGATAAATAAAAGTAGAAGGAAGGTGAGCATTGGCCGTAATTTTGATGATTTATTAACAGCAAAATCGATTTTCGATCACATAATGATCATCTTCAGTGCTTTAGCGTACAAATTAAAGCTCGTAGGCACTGTTGTCTAGTTATTAGCAGTAACAGAAGCTATGAAACGATTGCGAGTTATTGTGATCGTTTCATAGCTTCTGTTACTGCTAATAACTGGACACCAGTGCCTACGGGCTTTAATTTGTACGCTAAAGCACTGAAGATAATCATTATGTGATCGAAACTCGATTTTGCTGTTAATAAATCATCAAAATTACGGCCAATGCTCACCTTCCTTCTAATTCGTAATTGTTACATCGGGCACTCTGAAAAATACAGCTTTTTACTGCTGCGAAGCTGTTCATTGCTTGTAAACGCAGCATGTGATCATTTAGCACAGGGACGGCCACTTCACGCGTGGGTGTACGAGCCGCGAGAGGCAAAGCCAGCTCCTCGGAAGAACCCAGAACAGCGTGACATAGCCGTGAGGCATTTTTCGGTCGGCACAAGTCTCTTCAGTTCGGCAGAATAGTGCTACCAGCACTGTTTAACCTTCGCAATTTGTTTGTCGTATCAAGGATGTTCACTGGTCCAGTGGCTGTTTGCTCAAAGGAGGCAGTCTATCGATCTTTTAAAATGAATGGGAATTCGCATAAGTGGTAGGTAGTGCATATTTGCTATGAAACAACATTACGACATCATGCAGAAAGCTTCTAAATATTTAGTTGAGGATGAAAGAGCAAAAAATTACGAAGATTTATTGTTTTGTACATCAAAATGCACTCTGTGCGAAATTTGCAGGCCTGGAGCACATGAAGAAATTGGCGGTATGAACAGTAAAATTTCTAAAGTCACACACATCATTCCAGCTACGTTGCAATAGTTTCCAGTGGAAGTGAACGAAGAGTATATAGACTTCATATGAAGGGCTTATTTCAATAGTGGCACAAGTCCATTATTGTTCATTCTGAGATATAGAGTCCTAAAGTTAAATGAGCGCTGAAAAATCTGCACTTGAGATACCAGAAACATTCAAGCATATGGCTTCTTCCTAGAGATGAACCTTTCTTTCTATTTGTTTGGACCATTAATTTAAGAAGCATTACAGACAGAAAAATGGAGGTAATGGACTTGTACCACTATTGAAATAAGCCCTTCATATGTTACTGCAGAGTACGTAGGTTAAGTCCAGGGCTGTGCCTCGAAGGACTTTTCGATTTAAAACCTGCTACTGTTGAATTTATGAATAGAAAAGGAGGACAGAAACTAAAATTAGAACATCCAGAATGGAGTGCATTTCACATTTTAAGTGGACTTTGTTACACAATGCCCACAATAAGACATCGCAAGGTAACTTCTTTCCGATTTGACGGGGATACATTCAAAAAGAAAATCGCATTGTAGAAGGGAAACATTTCGACAAAGGCAACCCAGTTCCGAAAGCTCACTAGCTTTAAAGAAAAAGGGAGGTTTGAATAAATCGTTGTGGCGTAGAAGGAATTACAAGGATAGTTTTACAAAGATTTTCAAGATACTGTCAATCTGACATCTGTTTCCGACCTGTTTTCGGGACCGTTTACCATTTCAGTTGAAAGTGCCCCAGTGCATGTGAAGATGTAACTGATTGACCTGCAAGGTAATTCCAGTTATGCCAATCTTTTTACGTTAAAACTGTCCAGAATCCCTGTATCGCTTTCCTGAGGTAGAGTTTCCATGTCTGCATAATGAGGTTACAAGAGTGCTACAATATTTCGATCGACATATTTGTGTAAATGACCTTTTTTGGATTACAGTAAAAAAAACTTGATTACATGGCAACTTGAGTGCAAAACTTTGTGAAATTGTCTGTGTCTGTCCATATTTCGGCAGTTTGTACCAGATAAAAATTATATTAAGTCTTCAGAGTGCCAAAAATAATTAAATAATGTTGAAAATTTGTTTTGTTTGTGACATATGTTGTTGAGAAATGTGAACTATAAAACCAAGTCGTATACAGTGACACTGCTTTGCCATTTATGTGCGGCGCGTTCGCAGTTTTCCCCTATCCCCCTTCCTCGCTATCAGACAGCGTAGCGAGGTGGTGAGGGAAACGTTTAGCGAGGCTGATCGCTTTGGCACTCGTGCCCCGGCCGAAATCTTGGCTGCCCCTGATTTAGCATCTACCTCACACGCCTTCCAGCGGCGATATAGGCAACTTTGTAGTGGATCTGCCGCTTCTATGTCAACACTCCCCCGTGAGCGTGTTGCTGTGCGGCAAGCTTGTGAGAATCATGTTCGCCACCAACATTAACCAATCAGGTTTTATCAAGACATCTATATGTGCGGAGCGCTTTTTATGCTTCGACTCCATGTAATGTAATATGGCACTTTTATAACAAGTTCCTTAAGGTGTGTAGAACTTTATACAGGGTGGTCCATTAATCGTGACCGGGCCAAATACCTCACGAAATAAGCGTCAAACGAAAAAACTACAAAGAACGAAACTTGTCTCGCTTGAAGAGGGAAACCAGATGGCGCTATGGTTGGCCCGCTAGATGACGCTGCCATATGACCTATGGCAGATCAACTGCGTTTTTTTAAATAGGAACTCCCATTTTTATTACATATTCGTGTAGCACGTAAAGAAATATGAATGTTTTAATTGGACCACTTTTATCGTTTTGTGATAGATGGCGCTGTAATAGTCACAAACATATGGCTCACAATGTTAGACGAACAGTTGGTAACAGGTAGGTTTTTTAAATTAAAATACAGAACGTAGGTACGTTTGAACATTTTATTTCGGTTGTTCCAATATGATACACGTACCTTTGTGAACTTATCATTTCTGAGAACGCATGCTGTTACAGCGTGATTACCTGTAAATACCACATTAATGCAATAAATGCTCAAAATGATGTCCGTCAACCTCAATGCATTTGGCAATACGTGTAACGACATTCCTCTCAATAGCGAGTAGTCCGCCTTCCGTAATGTTCACACATGCATTGGCAATGTGCTGACGCATGTTGTCAGGCGTTGTCGGTGGATCACGATAGCAAATATCTTTCAACTTTCCCCACAGAAAGAAATCCGGGGACGTCAGACCCGTTGAACGTGCGGGCCGTGGTATGGTGCTTCGACGACCAATCCGCCTGTCATGAAATATGCTATTCAATATCGCTTCAACCGCACGCGAGCTATGTGCCGGACATCCATCATGTTGGAAGTACATCGCCATTCTATCGTGCGGTGAAACATCTTGTAGTAACATCGTTTGAACATTACGTAGGAAATCAGCATACATTGCACCATTTAGATTGCCATCGATAAAATGGGGGCCAATTATCCTTCCTCCCATAATGCCGCACCATGCATTAACCCGCCAAGATCGCTGATGTTCCACTTATCGCAGCCATCGTGGATTTTCCGTTGCCCACTAGTGCATATTATGTCGGTTTACGTTACCGCTGTTGATGAATGACGCTTCATCGCTAAATAGAACGCGTGCAAAAAATATTCCCTTAATTTCTCTTGTGCCCAGTGGCAGAACTGTACACGACACGCGCAGTTTCTCTGCTACTGATGTGCGTATTAGCCGCGACAGCAGCTAAAACACCTACTTGGGCATCATCATTAGTTGCAGGTAGTGGTTGACGTTTCACATGTGGCTGAACACTTCCTGTCTCCTTAAATAACGTAACTATCCGGCGAACGGTCCGGACACTTGGATGATGTCGTCCAAGATACCGAGCAGCATACATAGCACACGCCCGTTGGGCATTTTGATCACAATAGCCATACATCAACATGATATCGACCTTTTCCGCAGTTGGTAAACGGTCCATTTTAACACGGGTAATGTATCGCGAAGCAAATACCGTCCGCACTTGCAGAATGTTACGTGATACCACGTACTTATACGTTTGTGACTATTACAGCGCCATCCATCACAAAGCGAAGAAAGTGGTCCAACTAAAACATTCATATTTCTACACGTACTAAACGAATATGTAATAAAAAATGGCGGTTCCTATTTTTAAAAAACGCAGTTGATATCCGTTTGACCTATGGCAGCGCCTTCTAGCGGGCCAACCAAAGCGCCATCTGGTTTCCCTCTTCAAGCTAGACGAGTTTCGTTCTTTGTAGTTTTTTCGTTTGATGCTTATTTCGTGAGATATTTGGCCCAGACACTATCAATGGACCACCCTGTATATTATCATGAAATGAATTGTAGTCTCTCTTCACCCCCTTATTATCGGTATATTTTCCCATTGGATCAGATGATGGCAGCATGAGACTGTTGAAACCGGTCATTGGAACAATAAAGGTGTGCACATTGCGATCACGGCGTACGGAGTATGTTCATGATTAATTAATGCCTAATTAATTCCTAATTAATTGCCAAATGTACTTTTTCAGTTCCTTGTAATGTAACTTAGTATGGTCTATGTTTTCGTCGTTTATATTTTGTTAACATTGATTCTATCACTGTTTACCATGTTCAAAACTCATATGTTCCCATCTTTAAAATTGTCTTTAATTGTTTAATAACTCGAAGTGTCTTATTGTGGGATTCATTAGTTATTTTATAGTGGCTCTAAGAACGCCTATTTTGGATTATTCATTTTGTCGGTGTTTAAATGCCGCTGAACAAGAAAAAAATGTTGTTGAAAGTCTTTCTTCTGTTGGGTTCAGCACCTTACCACTCACAGCTCCCTTTCATTTCAGGGGTTTTCAGGCACCATTAAAATTGGTAGAGATTTCTTTTTTAGAATATAACTAATGAGTCTTTACACAATACGATAATTACACAATGTTTATTTGTTATGTTTCATGCTGAACGAGCGCGGATCGGAGTAACACGGGCCGCGTATATCACGTTGGGAGCGAACCACTGCCGCTCCCGTCAGAGCGATATTTTTAGCCGACAGCCAAGGAACTGTGAGATGGTACTGTTGTTCTCTTCTCGTTTCCTAAGACCATTTTTGATGTAATTGTAATGTAAAACGAAAAAAATATTACGAATGCAAGTTGTACAAATGTCTCTCTTGCCATGTTCAGACCGAGCGACGTGACACAGTCGTTAGCACACTGAACTCGCATTCGGGAGATCGTCACTTGATATCGGCATCCGATCATCCTGATTTATGTTTTTCGTGATTTCCCTAAATAGCTCCCGGCATATGCCGTGATGGTTCCTTTGAAATGACACGGCCAATTTCTTCCCTATCCTTGAAACAATCCGAGAATATGCTCCTTCTCTAATGCCCTTGATGTCGACGGGACGTTAAATCCTAATCTTCCTACATTCCTTTTTTTTTCGCAATGTTCAGTCTTCATGTTGTACACAGACGTGGAAAAACTAAGTTGTACGTTGCTATAACGGGCCAAGTAACTTTTACTGATTGCTGCACCACATTTCAAAATGACACAGATACTCTTTCTCAGCTTAGTCACCAAGTCTCTATAAACAATGGCCCAGCCGTTCTACGAGCCGTTCAGCTCCTCAGTGATGCAAATCCACGCATTGGTCACGGCGCCATTCGAGAAAACCTGCGCGAACATCCTCATCACTGGAAAAGTTCTCTCTTCCCCTCTCCCTGATGTTCTTTGGGCTTGCCGAAAAGATGACAATCGCATAGTGGAAGGTCTGTACTTCTGATCAGTATCAGTCGCATATGTGTAGCCTGGTCTACTAGTTGCTGGCACCCTTTCATTGCGGTTGGACGTGACACGGCTTTTGGTCCAGAATTCCACTGTGAATCTGTGTACAATTCAGACGTTTTGCTCACAGTAGTCATAGTAACCCGCGTACTTCAACTTCTCCTCAGTGCAGCACTCCGTGAAGAATGGGCTGCCATTTCCCAAGAAACCCTCCAGCACCTGATTGATCGTATGCCTGCGAGAATGGAAGCTGTCTTCAAGACTAAGGGTAGACCGACACCCTTCTAGTCCCCGCGCCATTACAATCGCATAATGTGATGCACCTGTTACGCGTACCGTAGCGGAATTGTGTCTCAGGAAACCCAGAACGTGTGCTCCCTCCTGACAATGCCGCATTTTTGTTGAGCAATGATCTTAGCGCGGGACAATGTGTGTTACTTTATTTCTAAAGTCCCTACGTGTCTTGTACCGAAAAATTGTGCACGGTAGCTTGTGAAGGACTATGTAATATTGATCACGTCAGAAAGAAGACTGTTAATTCTAAAACTATATTGTTGTAAAGAGTGAAAATAAATATTTTGTTGGTTGAGTGTAAAAATAAACTACGTTGTCAGGTTTACTATGTTATTACTGAATTGGAAGCTGTAAACGATGAATAGATCAAAAGAAATGTTTTCTCATTTACGCAATATGAAACAGTGAAATAATACACTTTTCTGTGCTATCAATACAGAAAAATCTACCTAATAAAAGAACACAATCTCTTAAGAATATTAAAAGTCTGGTAAAAAAAAAAAAAAAAAAAAAAAAAAAAACAGGAATGATGTCTAAAAACTGAATATATCAAAGATACGGAAAATTATTTTACGGAAGACTGAGTTGAACAGTATCTCAAGCGTCGAGTGGAACAAAAATCCATCTCTGGTTGACGCTCTATCAACGAGCGAATATAATAAATCACCTCTGGTTGACGGTATAGAAATGAAAAGAAGCAACTAATTCGATACTGTCAACATACGTCGCCGAGTAAATTACAGTAATATCTTGTTTCTAAAAACAAATATTTCCAGGAGGAGCCTGCAACTAATAGGTTAACAAATGTAATGCAGCTGTACACAATATTTGCATATGTAGCTGCATGAAATATGACGTTACGAGTACACAAGCCGATGGTCATATAACAACGAGTCGTAAGAAGTAAGGTTACATTACACACGGAAGCGCCAAAGAAACTGTTATAGGCATGCGTATTCAAATACAGAGACATGTAAACAGACAGAATGCGGCGCTGCGGTCGGCAACGCCTATCTGGAACAACAGGTGTCTGGCGCAGTTGTTAGATTGGTTATTGTTGCGACAATGGCAGGTTATCTAGATTTAAGTGATTTTGAACCTGGTGTTACAGTCGGCGTACAAGTGATGGGACACAACATCTCCGAGGTAGCGATGAACTGGGAATTTTCCCGTACGACCATTTCACGAGGGTACCGTGAATATCAGGAGTCCGGGAAAACATCAAATCTCCGACATTTCTGCGGCTGGAAAAAGATCCTGCAAGAATGGGGCCAACAACGACTGAAGATAATCGTTCAACGTGACAGAAGTGCAAACCTTCAGCAAATTACTGCTGTCAACAAGCGTCAGGTGACACTTACTTAAGCAACCTGTCTGATCACCTGCATGTCCAAATGAATTCCAACGGACTTGTGCAATTCCAGCAGGACAATGCGACAGCTCACACGTCCAGAATTGCTACAGAGTGGCTCCTGAGAAGTCGTTGGCGATTGCGTTCAACTGTGTCCATGAATCTGGGTTCCTCAGTGCATCGTATAGTGTTGTTTCCGTTATGTGTTTATGTTATTATGTACGTGCCCTGTATCTACTGCATTTCAAAAGGAAGTGTTCTGGGGGACCAATTTCCCCGCATGTGCAACGATACCTTTCTGAAAGCACCGTGAGCTGCAATTGCATGGAATAAAGACCATGTCCAGTCACAAAATGAACCGTGGCTCCCCTGGGGTTGACATGGCGCAACCGTAAGAGCTCTCTGATATTGGGAAAAATTTAATAGACGCGATGGCCCTTGTTACTCTCCTCCCATTCCTTTTGAAAACTGTCCACACGCCAATTTTTTAGTTGGCGCTTATCTTCTACATCTACACCTACATCTACATGGATACTCTGCAAATCACATTTAAGTGCCTGGCAGAGGGTTCATCAAACCACCTTCACAATTCTCTATTATTCCAATCTCGTATAGCGCGCGGAAAGAATGAACACCTATGTCTTTCTGTAGGCGCTCTGATTTCCCTTATTTTATCGTGGTGATCGTTCCTCCCTATGTAGGTCGATGTCAAAAAAAATATTTTCGCATTCGGAGGAAAAAGTTGGTGATTGGAATTTCGTGAGAAGATTCCGTCGCAACGAAAAACGCCTTTCTTTTAATGATTTCCAGTCCAAATCCTGTATCATTTCTGTGACACTCTCTCCCATATTTCGCGATAATACAAAACGTGCTGCCTTTCATTGAAGTTTTTCGATGTACTCCGTCAGTCCTCTCTGGTAAGGAATCCACACCGCGCAGCAGTATTCTAAAAGAGGGGCGACAAGCGTAGTGTAGGCAGTCTCCTTAGTAGGTCTGTTACATTTCCTAAGTGTCCTGCCAATAAAACGTAGCCTTTGGTTAGCCTTCTCCAAAACAATTTCTGTGTGTTCTTTCCATTTTCAGTAACATGATACGTTCGATAGGCTATGATGTCCCGATCGACGAAGCTTTCCAGTCCGGATACATTGGGTACTCCTGTTCCACCACGTACAACAGCGACTGTTAGCCATCCATTTCCGTGGGTAAACGAATCATTGATGTCGATGCTGAAGTTCAATTTGCATCCACAAAAGACTGCTGGTCCGTCCAATAGAGAGTGTGCAGCAACAGATTTGATGGTATTCTTTTTCTTGTCAGCGGCGGATGTGGTCATTTCAACGTCTTCAATTGTTTTATATATTGTCTGTCTTGCACGGCGACGGCAATACCTAGGTATTACCTAGGTATTTAGGTATTTAGTTGAATTTACGGCTTTGAGATTAGACTGATTTATCATGTAACGGAAGTCTAACGAGTTCCTTTTAGCACTCATGTGGATGACCTCACACTTTTCGTTATTTAGGTTCAACTGCCACTTTTCGCACCATTCAGATATTTTTTCCTAAATCGTTTTGCGATTTGTTTTGATCTTCTGATGACTTTATCAGTCGATAAACGACAGCGTCATCTGAAAACAACCGAAGACGGCTGCTCAGATTGTCTCCCAAATCGTTTATATAGATAAGGAACAGCAAAGGGCCTATAACACTACCTTGGGGAACGCCTGAAATCACCTCTGTTTTAGTGTTACTTGAAATCTCGAGTGTACTATCACGATGATGTCCTTTAAATGATAAGTATTTTTCAATTCCCCACCTTCAGATTCATTGCTCTGGCCAATAAATTCAAGAGTTGGTAATTCCGTTGCGTACACTAAATTCAGTACTGAATCTCTAGGGTGTCCCTGATTCATGATCAATTTCAGATTCATTTAGATTTCACATTCTCATACACACGGAGTTTTGCAAAATAATTTAGTTGGTAGTTGGTGACCGATTGCCTTCTTGACGCCACTGCATCCCCTCGGGTTGGATTTCGTGCACGCCATGTGTCTGCGTCTAAAGTAAATATCATTTCAAAGTGTGAGAATGTTTTCTGAATGTCTGCTTAGCGGGTATCGGAGGCGGGGCCGTGTTCACCGCGTGGGATGTGGGAAACCGCTTGGAAACAACGTCCAGGCTTGACGGCTCACCAGCCCTCGTCGTTAATCCTCGTCAGGCTCGCTTCGTCGCATCCCAGAGGTAGCGCGGTAACGCGCTCGGTTATCTGCAGCGCCCGCTGGACTCGCACTGCTGGAAGAAAGGATATCGCGTGGAAGTGGCGTCGTCACAGCCCAGGTGTGTGCGCCCATAATGAATCGTTCACTCTGTCACTCTGCAGCGCAGTGTGCGCTGTCCTACAAGGACTCTTAATCTGTCAACAGGAACCCGACTGATATCACGAGCCTGTTCTTTAGTATGGCTGAGACGCGCCACAAACGGAAGAAGTATGAAAGATGAAGGTGTAAGACGGTGGCGCTGTACGAAATTAGGCTTGACCTGTTAGCGAGGTTGTAGCCATTGGTTTCTGTTACTCATAGTAACTGCTGCCCAGTGATCTGCAACACTCTCAGGTCTACTCATCTTCAGCCATTATGTTGTAGCCCGATATCTGATGGTTATATTGATCTGGTATATACCAAGCACCACATACACCGAATCGACTGATGTGGTGCCGAATGCCCCAGATAGCCTCCTCTACCTCCGCCTAACAGCGATCCTGTTCATGACGACTGCGAGTCTATATGCCCATGTACTATCTGCATAGCTCAATTTCGACTCTAAAAGCCTGAAGATGGCGCACTGAAGTGCCGAAACTGGTTGCAACAAAATTAATAAAATCAAAAGGACGGCTGCAGGCTTTTTATCTTCTCACAACAGTAAAAGGCCGTCTTCCCAAATACCCCCTGCCAAAAGGATGGACATACAAAAACGAAAAGTTCACAGTGGTACATTCTTATGTGTATGAATAGTAGTCACTGTCGTGTCGAATTTGATGTTACTAGTTTTGAAGTATACTTCCAGCTTTGTTTGTGATTAGTCGTATGTGTTCGTTGAAGCTACGTCGTTCGTCAATGAGCATCCCAAGTATCCAGTTATTACTCAGCGTTTTATATTTGTATTGCATACTTTAATTACCGGCTGCCATTGTAGTGATCCTTTAAGAGTTATGTACGCTGTTTTTTATGTTGCTATGGATAATTTGTTTTGGTTGCACCGTTCTTGTATTGTCTGTAGCACACCGCTGCCCTTTTTTTCCAACACTGCTCTTGTGTTGACTGATACCACAACTAATAGGTCGTTAACATACGCAAAGATCCCGCCTGAACGTTCATCTCCCTCTATTAAATTTAAAAGCTGTTCATTTGTGATATCCCAGAAGATGGGTCGGCAGATGCAGCAGTATAGTTTCTATTTGTAACCGTTACGTCTTCGCTGCACTCTTCTCACCTTTTTCAGTCTTCTGACTGTTTTGGTGCGATCCGCCATTAATCCCCTCTCCTGTTCCAACATTTTAATCTCAGAGTAGCAGTTGCAACTAACGTCCTCAATTATTTGCTGTGTGTACCCCAATCTCCGTTTTTCTTTACAGTTTTTACCCTCTACAGCTCCCTCTAGTACCATGGAAGCTATACCCTGATGTCTTAACACATGTCCTGTCATCTTGGCCCTTCTTCTTGTTAGTTTCTTCCATATATTCCTTCCTTGCCGATTCTGCGGAGAACCCCCCCCCCCCCCCCCCCAATTCCTTACCTTAACAGGCAACTTAATTTTCAATTTTCTTCTATAGCACCACATCTCCGGTTTGCCAACAGTCCATATCTCACTGTCACACAACGCTGTGCTCCAAATGTACATTCTCAGAAATTTCTTTCTCAAATTATAACCTGTGTTTGATACTAATAGACTTCTCTTAGCCAGGAATGCTCTTTTGGCCAGTGTTGCTCTGCTTTTTATGTCCTCCTTGCTCTGTCTCTCGTGGGTTACCTTGCTGCCTAGGTAGCAGAACTACCAATCCTAATGTTAAGCTTCTCACTGTTCTCTTTTATGCTACTTCTCATTACTTCCGTCTTTCTTCGATTTACTCTCAGTCCATGTTCTGTACTGTTTAGACTATTCATCCTATTCAGCAGTTCTTGTAAGTCTTCTTCGCTTCACTGAGGATAGCAATGTCTTCAGCGAATATTGTCGTTGATATCCTTTCACCTTGAATTTTAATCCACTCTTGAACCATTCTTTTATTTCCGTCATTGCTTCTTTGATGAGTAGATTGAGCAGTAGGGGAGAAGGACTACATCCCTGTCTTACATCCTTTTTAATCTGAGCACTTCGTTCGTGGTCTGCCACTCTTATTGCTCCCTCTTGGTTCTTGTACATCTTGTGTATTACCCGCCTTTCTTTCCCTATAGCTGACCTCTATTTTTCTCAGGATTTCACTATTTTACATTGCCAAAGGCTTTTTCCAGGTAGACAAATCCTACGGACGTGTCTTGATTTTTCTTTATTCTTGCTTCGATTATCAATCGCAACGTCTGAACCGCCTCTCTGGTGTCTTTACCTTTCCTAAAATCAAACAGATCATCATCTAATAAATCCGCAATTTCCTTTTCCGTTCTTCTGTGTATTATTCTTGTTAGCGACTTGGATGCATGAGCTGTTTAGCTGATTCTGTGCTAATTCTCTCACTTGTCGGCTCTTGCAACCTTGAGAATTGTGCGTGTTTTTTCCAAAAATCTGATGGTACATATTTTAATGGTTCTTTATTTGCGAAACCATTACCACCCGCCAACCCAGTTTTTCGATACCGTAGATTAATGAATATTTTCCTACGTAATATCTCATATTTTTCACTTTATTCAAATTTTGTTTCATTTTTATATGTAGGTACTCGATATTTTGAGATGTTGAAATCGATATAATATCTAGTGTGAATATATTTGTGCTTATTGTTATCTTTGAAGCTGGCTTGTGACTTTTGGCGCGGAAGCGTACAGAGTAGTCAAGTTTTTGTGTTGAATATGAACAGTCTTGACTTTGCGTTGGAAATGAAAAGATGAGTCTGAGTTGTGGACAATGAAGAATGTTGTGAATTTTATTAAGTTCAGTAACGGCTGCGAAATTGTATGATGAAGTAATGTTTTGAACATGCGGAAGTATAAGAAGTTTAATAAATGTGAATTTTTGTGAAAAAATGTCTTCGTAAGTTCTTCAGGTCGGCGTAATTAACATCCGAGTGCCTTTCGCACCAACAGCGGTTGTCAGGCTACCTAGACAACAATTTTAATTACGAGCCAAAGCCAGAGCGAGATCGTCGTTGGATTGCAAATACAAGATAAGTCATATTATTGTTAATTTTCTTCAGTGACTGTAATCAATTGATGTAGCAATACCTGTCACATGAAAGACCTTTTAGTTGCGCGACGTAATAATTTTTGAACTAATTAACTGTTAGTGGAGGTATTGTTATAATTTCCTGCCTCATATATTCTACACACCAAACTGAGTAATCGTTGTGTCGCCACTTCCCTAATGATTTTATAAATCCCGATGGACTGTTATCTACCGCTTCTGCCTTACTTGATTCTAAGTCTTCCAAAGTTCCTCTAGATTCCTCTATCTCGTCATCATATAAATCCTCCCCTTCATGTACTCGATGTACTCCTTCCACATACCCGCTGTCTCTTCTGCGTTTAGCATTGGAATCCTCAATGCACTCTTAATGTTACCACCCTTGCTTTTAGTAAATGAATTAGCTGTAACATTGTCCCTGTCGTACCTACATTTATATCACTCCGTAAGCCACCTAATGGTGTAACTTAACCACCCTGCTCTGTTCCACTAGCGAATGGTGCTTGGGAAGGTTGATTGCGGTAAGCCTCTGAAGTGGATTTAATTTTCGAGTAAGTGTCATGGAAGATGTGCCGGTATGGGAAGACGCCCCTCGCTCCGCTCCGGGCCCGGCTGCCGGGCTGTGGGCACCGGCTGGGTGACGTCACGGCCGCGCCAGGTATCGAGCGGCGGCCGCCGGGCGCCCACGCCTGCTGCCAGAGGCCAGCCACGGCCGTGTCCGGGCCGATAGCAACGCGGAAGCGCCGGCCGCGTTTCCTGGTAACGAGAGTACCGGCTCCGTATTACCCGCGTGTGCCAGTTACAAGCGGTGACGTCATCACCACCAGCATCTCCTCAGGCAAACCCTCTGGTCCCGACCACTGAGTGAATTCTGTCATTTCCCCGAGAAATCAACGTCAAATTTTCAGCTCTAGTAGAAAAAGATTAAAAAAGCGTGGCACGAGATGGTGTCCAAAAGTTTCATAAGCCTTCAATTTGTAAAAAAATACTTAGAGAACACTAAAACGCACTGACAGAAAAAAATCACAACGCCGAAACATAATTAATGTAGAGTAATGAAATCTCAGGAAGACATTTGTCCCACGCCTGTTGCACTTGATTGGTCAATACTGATCGGTTAATACTGTCTGTGGATGACGCTGGAATCGCTGACCAATGACATCACATACGCGCCCGACTGGAGTCAGATCTGGTGATCGAGCAGGCCAACGCCACATGTGGACAGAATGTAGAGCATGTTCGGATACAACAGCGGTGTATGGGCGAGCATTATCCTGTTGCAAAGCAACCACTCGAATGGTCTTCATGAAAGACAGCACAACAGGCCGAATCACCAGACTGACGTACAAATTTGCATTTAAGGTATGCGGAATAACCACGAGAATGCTCCTGCTATCATGCAAAATCGTACAACAGACCGTAACTCCAGGTTACAGGGTGTGTGCCTCCGAGCTGTCCCTGAAGTAACTGATTTCCAATTATTTTTTGTTTCACCGTGCTGCCAACTGCTGTCCAAATTACTACTGGAGCAGTACGATGCGAGAGTCATTCGCGTACCATGTCGGGTTGACAGAGGAGATAGAGAAGATCCAAATAAGAGCGGCGCGTTTCGTCACAGGGTTATTTGGTAAGCGTGATAGCGTTACGGAGATGTTTAGCAAACTCAAGTGGCAGACTTTGCAAGAGAGGCGCTCTGCATCGCGGTGTAGCTTGCTGTCCAGGTTTCGAGGGGGTGCGTTTCTGGATGAGGTATCGAATATATTGCTTCCCCCTAATTGTACCTCCCGAGGAGATCACGAATGTAAAATTAGAGAGATTCGAGAGCGCACGGAGGCTTTCCGGCAGTCGTTCTTCCCGCGAACCATACGCGTCTGGAACAGGAAAGGGAGGTAATGACAGTGGCACGTAAAGTGCCATCCACCACAAACTGTTGTGGCTTGCGGAGTTTAAATGTAGATGTAGATGTAGATGTAGAACGTGATGGTCTTCCCTGTCGGTGGTGCCACGTGATCGTCTGGAGCCCGGTCTTCTTGCTGCTGTACATTCCCGTGACCACCACTGCCAACAGTCACGTACAGTGGCTACATTCCCGTCATATCTTCCTGCAGTATCGCAGAACGAACATCCAGCTTCTCTTAACCCTCTTACAAGACCTCGTTCAAACTCAGTGAGATGTTGATAATGCCGTCTTTGTAGCCTTAAAAACGTTCTTGAATAACATCAGCTCAACACGTCCTACCGCAAAGGTAACTAACGCTCATAACCGTTACAGAGTATAGAATAAAAGTCATCTTTCAAATATAGAAACACGCCTACCGACTTTCGTTTATTTCGCACACTCCTTCTTGGTACTGAGATTTTTTTCCCGTTGGTGTAATAACAAATGCTCGTCTTACGAACATCTACATTTTTATTCCTGTGTGTGGCAGAAGTTACTTCTGGCATCACCATCTGTTTCCCCTTCTCTGTTCCATTTGCGAAGGACTCGAGGGAAGAAATAGTGGCACCAAACCTCAGTATAAGTTCTAATTTCAATAGAAAACCTTCCCGTGATGCAGAACGCCTCTCCTGCAGCGTTCGCCAGTGGAGTTTCTTGAGCATCTCCATAGTACTCTGGCGCCGTCTAAGCGATTCCGTGGCGACACGCTCCGTTCTACGTTGGATATTCTCTCTCTGTCTCTTTTGTTAATCCAGTCTGCCAGGAGTCCCAGAGAAATAAGCAATACTCAGGAATCATTCAGAAAAAAGTGTTGTAAGTCACTACTATCGTGGATGAATTAAATTTTCTTAAGATTCTTCCTATGTATCTCAGTCTGCCGTCTACTCCTCCTACCAATTATTTTATGTGGTCATTCCATTTTAGGTCTCTCCGAATCACTAAATCGTAAGTATTTTACTGTAGTCGCTGTTTCTAGTGGTTTGTCACAAATCGTAAAGTAGTGGATTTCTGCGCCTATTTATACGTTCAGGGTTAACTGAAGCAAAGGTCAATCATCTGCAGACTTTCCTGCAGGTGGCTGCAGTCTTCTGGCGTTGCTACATCCTTATAGACAACTCCATCATCTACAAACAACCTCATGGAGCTTCTGCAAACGTATTGAGCCATGCTGCCTCTGTAGCCGCCCATTACTGCGAAAATGTTACCGGTGCAGGATGTTGTGTACGAACTACTTCTCGATTATGTCCCACAAATGTTCGATGAGATTCGTGTCAGGCGACCTGGGCTGCCCAGTCATTCGCTCCAGTTGTCCAAAATGTTCTTCAAACCAGTTGCGAACGATTGTGGCCCAGTCACAGGACATTCTTGCTTACGAAGATGAAGTCCATGGGTGGCTGCAAATGGCCTCCACGTACAGCAACATAACCATTCCCAGACAATTATAGGTTCAGCTGAACGAGGCGACCCAGTCCATTTCATGTAAATACAGCCCACAACATTGTGGGGCCACTACCAGCTTGTGCAGTGCCTTGTTGACACCTTTGGGTTCGTGGGGTCTGCACCACACTCGAACCCTACCATCAGCGCTTGTCACGTTATCGTGTAGGATCCAATCGATATGGTCACGAGCCCAGGAGAGGCGCAGCACGCGTTGTCGTTGTCGTGCTGTTAGCAAAGGCATTCGCGTCGGTCGGCTGCTGCCATAGACCATTAACAGTAACGCACCCATCACACTTCTTGCATGTGCACTTGCAATTACACTTACATCTTCCGACTTTGTTCGATCGAGAGCGACGTGTCGAGATCCGTCTGCACAGAAGTAAAGCCAGTAAGCAGATTGAAATCATCTGTTCAGTCGCTCGGTGACCATACTGCCACCGAAACGAAGACGACAAACCGAAGTCTGAAATACTTAATTCGAGTCTCTCGAAACTGTTTTACTGCGAAAGATAGCAATACGGTTACTATTTTCAATCATCGAACGAATGTGCCGAAATGGCAGATATTGAGTAGCTGTGTAGGAGAGAAGCATCTACAATCTCTCGGTAGTGTAAAGATATCTGGACCGGATAAAGATATCTATGAGATTCGACAAAGGTTGTGCAAAAGTACTTGATGCCCTTGAATACTTGAACTAAACCAAAACATGCATAATGGGAGAAAAGCGAGAAATTTTCGATGAATTGGAAAGTAAATACTTGTCTATCAGTTTGACGAAAATTGATCTGTTCACTCGCTCAGCGATAATTCTGGGACCGAAATTCAAAATGGCCCCCGAGTGGCCGAAATTCCGAATTATTTCATTGCAGTAGTCTGTAATGTGGTTCCTCTTTCCAATCATCGCACAAATGCTGGAACTGCAGATGCTGAGATAAGTTACAGCGAAATAGAGAACTGATTGAAGTCACTTATTAGTGAAAAGGTATCTGAACGTGATGAGCTGCGAAACGATTTGGTCTCCTTGTAACAATAGTTAATCGTACGTCACGGCAGTACCGAGTCGAATGAAGCGATTGAAAAAAAAGGCACAGGTTTTTCCATTTTAGAAAAGGGTCACAAACGATAGTAGATAATTATATGCTTATACCGCTTCGTCAGTCTGTTGCAGAACAGGATAACATGTTTTACCCTCACACATTATCACCTTCTTGGAGAATCAAAACCTGCTCTATAAAAAACGGCGTGGATTCTGCAGACAGAAATCTTTCAGAACTCAGCTCGCTTTGCTAGTCCACGAGACCACAAAGTGCCGTATCCAACGACGCTCGAGTAGACTTTCAGAAAACATGAAATTACCGAGCATCGGACGTCATTTGTGACCGGATTTAGAACTTTCTAGCAGACAGAATATAAAGCTTCGCCCTTAATATGGCCTAATGAACTTTTGTAAAATGAACTTTGCGAGTCCTCCAAAAGAGTATTGTAGCACCGTTACAATTTTTGCTATATAAATGATTTAGTAGACAACATTTGAAGGGCCATAGTGCTGCAGGAGGCAACTTATAAGAGCGCGGAAGTAGAGATGGTTCTGAGGTAGGAGGCACTTTCCCATTTCGCTCCCTACCGGTTTTCATCGGAAGGATGATGGTGAGCTGTTGTCGCCGGTCCGCTGTTAACATCGGCTGCCGGTGGTTGTCGAGGAATCATGTCGTAACCGGCCTTCGGTACGCTCGAGGTAGCTGGCGCCGCGCTTTCCGTTCCTTGCCGGCTCCTGCTATGGCAGTTGGCCGCCAGCGGTGGCTCCAGTGCTAGCCGCACCGTGATGCCGCGGCAATGAGTGATGGCGTTGCGTGTGTTGGACTTCAGCACGCCGATTTGGGAGGTGCTGTGTCCCCTCCCGTTCACTGCCGTTCTTCTTCGTATGTTGAACCGCGATGATGGTTGTCGAGCAGCCGTGTAGTCGACGATCCTGGCCTGGCGTTCAGGTAGGCCCTGGTCCGTCCGCCAGAGCATCAGGTGCGCTGATGTCCTAACCGGATACGATAGAGAAGACCTTCGGGTCCACCCATCCGCAACAGTGGCATGCTGTGATGTTGAACTCTGGCTGGTGACTACGGCGAGGCAGCGGCTGTCGGTGTTGAGTAGCGTGCAGGAAATCTGCAACAAATTTGTACCAAGACGTCACTTCACTGTAATCAGGGATCCGAGTGTGAGCGGTATGTACGCCATCGATCCGTCTGACCGGCTGCCTTACAAGCTAAATTACTGGGGTATTTGCGGTGCGAAGTAGTGCGTAATGATTACCCGACGTCACCCGTCATGACCGCATCGGTCATGCTATTACTAAAGTGTCCACTGTTCACATTCTGCCATACTGGCTTAACGAGTTTGTTGTAGTATAGGACCGGTTCATGAAAGCTCTTGGCACGCGCCGTTGCATTAGAAATAGCGCTCCATTTATCACGTAACGAAGGCGACGTGATGCTGTCTAGTTGCCCCGCCTACTGCATTTCTGCTGAGCTCCGCTCTCTGGCACGCCAGAAGCACCGACGTAGTGTTTTTCCCTGACGCACTCCCAGTGGTGAAATGTCATTTTTCGCGCCCGCCTCGTGTCGACACCGCTGTGACGTAGGCGAGGTAACGTCGCCGAGCCGCGCGGAGTGGCCGCGCGGTTTGAGGCGCCATGTCACGGATTGTGCGACCCCTCCTGCCGGAGGTTCGAGACCTCCCTCGGGCGTGGTTGTGTGTGTTATTCTTAGCATAAGTTAGTTTAAGGTAGTTTACGTAGTGCGTGAGTCTAGGGACCGATGACCTCAGCAGTTTTGTCCATCAGGAATTCACTCACATTTAAACATTTAGCGTCGCTGTGGAACTTTGAAAATTTTAACCATTTGCTGCCTTCTTCAAAGTTAGCAAACAGTGAAGATCTCCAAACGCTCAGCGTTTGGTGCATACACTCAAAATTGACCCTCAGAGCAATTAAAGGTAGCGTATTGCATACAAATAGACGGAGAGATCCAATATTGTTCAATTACCCACATGTCAATAAATCACTGGAAACAGTAGCCACCATTAAACACCTAGACTAACGATCCGGAGAGACCTAAAGTGAAGCGGTCACGTCGAAAAAATATTAGAAAGAGCAAGCGCCAGGCTGAGATTTATTGGAATAATTTTAAGAAGTTGTAATTCAGTCACGAAACAAATGGCTTACTCGTACTCGAGTTTTGCTCGGCAGCCTAAGTCCGGTACCAGATTGAATTAATGCGAGAGAAAGAGAAGATCCAATGGAGAGTGGCACGTTTCGTTTAGTAAGCCAGAGTGCGCTACAGAATAGTTCATAAATGCTGCTGGAAAGGTGCTGTGCATTGCGAAGAAAGTAACAAAACTGCGAGAGAAGAATTGGACAAATATCACTCCTTCCAGCTTACGTGTCGTGATATAGTCCCGACAAGAGAATCAGAAACATCATAGCTCTAACGGAGGCTTGTCTGCCCATGCACAATTCGTGAATGGAACAGAATAGCGCGCAAATGCTATTGATTCCAAAACTAACCATCGACACGAATCGTCAAGTGGCAAGGCGAGTATACACTCAGGTGACAAACGTCATGGGATGCCCCTAATATCTTGTCGGATCTCCTCTATCCCTGCATAGTGCAGCAACTTGATGTGAAATAAACTCAACAAGGCGTTGGAAGTCCCCTGCAGAAGTAGTGAGACGTACGACGTCTATAGCTGTCCATAACTGCGAAAGCATTTCCAGTGCGGGAGGTTGTACACAAACTGACATCTTCAAATGTTCAAATGTGTGTGAAATCTTATGGGACTTAACTGCTAAGGTCATCAGTCCCTAACTTACACACTACTTAACCTAAATTATCCTCTGGCCAAACACACACACACACCCATGCCCGAGGGAGGACTCGAACCTCCGGCGGGACCAGCCCCACGGTCCATGACTGCAGCGCCCTAGACCGCTCGACTAATCCCGCGCGGCCAACTGACCTCTTGATTATTACATTATAAATGTTCCATGGGGTTCATGTCTGAAGATTTGGATGGCCAAATCATTCGCTCGAATCGTCCAGAACGCTCTTCAAGCCAATCGCGAACAATTGTGGCCCGGTGACATGGCGGCGCATTGTCTTCCATAAAAGTTCCATCGCTGTTTGCGAACATTGCTGCAGATGGCCTAAAAGTAGCCAAGCATGACCATTTCCAGTCAATGATCGGTTCAGTTAGACCAGAGGAACCAATCTATTCCATGCGGACACTGCCCACACCATTACAGAGCCACCAGCAGCTTTCACAATGCCTTGTTGACAGTTTGGGTCCGTGCCCTCGTGGGGTCTGCGCCACATTCGAAGCCTACCATCAGCTGTTACCAACTGAAATCGGGACTTATCTGACCAGTTTTCCGGTCGCCTAGGTTTCAACCTAAATGGTCGCGAGCCCTGGGGAGGCGCTGGAGGCTATGTCGTGTTGCAGGCAAAGGCACTCGCGTCGTTCGGCTGCCGCCATAAATCATTAACCCCATCTTTCGCGACACTGTCCTCACAGATACGTTTGTCGTACGTCTGGCATTGAATTCTGAGGTGATTTTAGGCAATATTGCTTGTCTGTCAGCACTGACAACTCTACGCATTCGCCACTGTTCTCCGCCGTTAAGTGAATTCCGTCGGCAATGCGTTGTCCGTGGTGAGAGGCCATTTGGTAATCTCAGTTCACTCTTGAAAATGTAGTTCTCGGAATATTGAATTTCCGAAATGAATTGTCCCTTGCATCTAGCTCCAGCTACTATGCCGCGTTCTATGTTTGTTAATTCCCGTCTTGCGCCCACAATCACGTCGAAAACGTTTTCATATGAATCACCTGAGTACAAATGACAGGTCCGCAAATGTTATATCTGTTATATCTTGTGTAATCTAAATTACAGCCATCTGTATTATTCCATGACTTTGTCACCTCATCGTAGATGTAGATTGTTCCGTACGTACACCTTTTTGTGTCGAGGGAAGGGGAGTTTCAAAATGGTTCAGATGGCTCTGAGTATTATGGGACTCAACATCTGAGGTCATCAGTCCCCTAGAACTTAGAACTACTTAAACCTAACTAACCTAAGGACATCACACACATCCATGCCCGAGGCAGGATTCGAACCTGCGACCGTAGCGGTCGCGTAGTTCCAGACTGAAGCGCCTAGAACCGCTCGGCCACGCCCGCCGGCGGAAGGGGAGGAAGGGGATTGATTTGTGTGAATCAATCAAAGATAACGAGCGTGTGAGAGAGACAGAGAATGAGACAATGAGCGTGTGAGAGAGACAGAGAATGAGGGAAGAGGCCATGGAGAGGGAGAAGGGGAGAGAGACAGAGAGAGAGAGAGAGAGAGAGAGAGAGAGAGGCTAAAATTTCCGTTTTCAGCAGTCGAGTGGAAACACTTGGAGGTAGTACCACGTGTGATGTGATATCATTCGTTACCGATGTAGCCAGTTCGAAACCTGCTGCGATTAATCTGTCTCACAGAGGAAGGTGATATGGCCCTGTTATCTCAATCTTTTAAACTTAGATCTCCGTTAAGCGGCCATTCAGCCACGTCTTTCTTTTTCTTTACATATTGTGTTAATATACTCGTATACAGTGTTTCAAAAAGTTTTCCACATTCCTACAGGAGATAATTCTTGTCAAAGCTAAAAGAGTCCTACAAATATACCCCTGGAAACAATGACTTGTTGAACTGCACCTGTTGTATGATAGGCATCTGTCTATTGAATTTACAGGAGGTGGTCAGTGTGGTTAGCACTCATTCTTAAACAGAACTCAGCCCTCCTCCTCAAAGAATCATGAATTCATCTGAACACACCCTCGGGTTTGTCATTTGGATGGGACATGTACTGCTGCGATGTATGCACATTGTCGTTGGGTGTAGAGTATAAGAGTGCCTTTAAATGTCCGCACACTTAGAAATCGCGGATTAAATCTCAGGAGGATGGGGATGCCATGCTAATGAAATTTTTCCTCCATAAAACGTAGATGGCATAGAAAATAGGATAGTGCCTCGTCGTGCTTAAACCACGTCAGTTTTCTTCCTGCAAGGGTGAGGTTCTCCAATATCGCGGGTAAATCACCGCACAGAAACTGGTGAGAAGAGCACCTTTTAATTGCTCCATTGAAGTGTATGTCCCTAGATGTTTGTCACCCAGAACTCAAGTCTGGCTTCTACAAACGCTCGAGATGTGCATCTGCCTACCTTTTTTGTAATCGCTTATTATATCACTCACTGTGAATCCCACTCATCTGTAAATAAAACGCTAACTGCTAATTTATAGTCTTCTCCTTCTTCCCCGCTGATCACCTCTGCTGGCAGTGTATTACACTGGTCATCTCACTACAAAGTGCGGACGGCAAATGATGTCGCTCACGCAATCGAATTATAAAAATTATAATTGCTTGATGGGTGGGGAGGGGGTCTTCGCTTGCACGCTAATGGCCGAAACGTCAGTACTTTGGAGTCCCTACGCAGTTGGCTGAGGGCGTGATAACATACATACGACTGGCTATGGGCCATGGGCCACCGGGGTGGGGGGTGAGGGGGGGGGGGGGGGGGAATTGTGGGAAATGGAGAAGGGGAGGGAATTGCTGGAATGTTAATGCTGATATCGGCGATTCCAGGAATTCGCTGATAGCGAATTGGGCCAGAACGTAAACCACTCCCCTACCCACATATCCTGCACTCTGCCTCTGAATCCACTGGAAGAACCGTAAGTGGTAAGTCAGTCTTATGAGCTACGAGTTTGCACAGGCTGCTAGCGATATGGACAAAATACCTACTCATGCAGAATTGACTACGCAAGAGCTTAGTTTGTGTCTTCAGCAGCTTCCATTCTTGTCACACATGTTTAAGGATGATGTTCTTCTCGTAAAAACTCTCACTGTTTGCGATCTATTTGACGTCTACCGCGATCATTTGCCTTGTGTCTGTAAGTGGCTGGACCAGCCTAATGGCCGGCCGGTGTGGCCGTGCTGTTCTAGGCACTTCAGTCTGGCACCGCGTGACCGCTACGGTCGCAGGTTCGAATCCTGCCTCGGGCATGGATGTGTGTGATGTCCTTAGGTTAGTTAGGTTTAATTAGTTCTAAGTTCTAGGCGACTGATGACCTCAGAAGTTAAGTCGCATAGTGCTCAGAGCCATTTGAACCAGCCTAATGAATTTTTTTTCTAACAAGATGCAGCTTCGAGGATATCGTTCGGTGTATATGATACATGTTTGTCAATTAACATCATTGTAAGAAGTAGGAGAATACTGTGTCTGCCATTTCCCAGATGGAGTAAAGGGAATGCATTTCAACGTTTAAATTGTTCACACTCTACAGAATGAATCATTTGTTTTGATTCTAGCATAATCTCAAAACGACACACTAGCACTGGCTAAACGAATATTTGTTTGCAGAAATGTTTTTATTCGACTTTTTTTCTCGTTTACACCAGTGCTATCTCCAATAAGAAATTGGACACTTTTTTCAACACAACATATACGTCACCAGTTATATTATTATGTAACTAATATACAAAGACACAATCGAGGACAGAATGGTTAACTGACATTGAGCGTATTGCACATGCTACTGGCCCCACACTGTCAGTGGCCTAGTAGATAGGTACTCGCAAAAACAACGATACTTTATTAACGAGTACTACTTTCATCTCTGTACCGATACTTTTTTACTCGATCCTTTTTAATTGATACTTAGATCAGTACTTTATAGCAGATATTTCATCAAATAGTCCTAGTAACGATTTATTACATTTTTATACACTCCTGGAAATTGAAATAAGAACACCGTGAATTCATTGTCCCAGGAAGGGGAAACTTTATTGACACATTCCTGGGGTCAGATACATCACATGATCACACTGACAGAACCACAGGCACATAGACACAGGCAACAGAGCATGCACAATGTCGGCGCTAGTACAGTGTATATCCACCTTTCGCAGCAATGCAGGCTGCTATTCTCCCATGGAGACGACCGTAGAGATGCTGGATGTAGTCCTGTGGAACGGCTTGCCATGCCATTTCCACGTGGCGCCTCAGTTGGACCAGCGTTCGTGCTGGACGTGCAGACCGCGTGAGACGACGCTTCATCCAGTCCCAAACATGCTCAATGGGGGACAGATCCGGAGATCTTGCTGGCCAGGGTAGTTGACTTACACCTTCTAGAGCACGTTGGGTGGCACGGGATACATGCGGACGTGCATTGTCCTGTTGGAACAGCAAGTTCCCTTGCCGGTCTAGGAATGGTAGAACGATGGGTTCGATGACGGTTTGGATGTACCGCGCACTATTCAGTGTCCCCTCGACGATCACCAGTGGTATGCGGCCAGTGTAGGAGATCGCTCCCCACACCATGATGCCGGGTGTTGGCCCTGTGTGCCTCGGTCGTATGCAGTCCTGATTGTGGCGCTCAGCTGCACGGCGCCAAACACGCATACGACCATCATTGGCACCAAGGCAGAAGCGACTCTCATCGCTGAAGACGACACGTCTCCATTCGTCCCTCCATTCACGCCTGTCGCGACACCACTGGAGGCGGGCTGCACGATGTTGGGGCGTGAGCGGAAGACGGCCTAACGGTGTGCGGGACCGTAGCCCAGCTTCATGGAGACGGTTGCGAATGGTCCTCGCCGATACCCCAGGAGCAACAGTGTCCCTAATTTGCTGGGAAGTGGCGGTGCGGTCCCCTACGGCACTGCGTAGGATCCTACGGTCTTGGCGTGCATCCGTGCGTCGCTGCGGTCCGGTCCCAGGTCGACGGGCACGTGCACCTTCCGCCGACCACTGGCGACAACATCGATGTACTGTGGAGACCTCACGCCCCACGTGTTGAGCAATTCGGCGGTACGTCCACCCGGCCTCCCGCATGCCCACTATACGCCCTCGCTCAAAGTCTGTCAACTGCACATATGGTTCACGTCCACGCTGTCGCGGCATGCTACCAGTGTTAAAGACTGCGATGGAGCTCCGTATGCCACGGCAAACTGGCTGACACTGATGGCGGCGGTGCACAAATGCTGCGCAGCTAGCGCCATTCGACGGCCAACACCGCGGTTCCTGGTGTGTCCGCTGTGCCGTGCGTGTGATCATTGCTTGTACAGCCCTCTCGCAGTGTCCGGAGCAAGTATGGTGGGTCTGACAGACTGGTGTCAATGTGTTCTTTTTTCCATTTCCAGGAGTGTATTTAGATAAAATTTCGGCCATATGAGTCGTTTCCAACACTTTCAACAATCGAACATGGCGAGCGACAGTTGAACATGCTGTGTGCGTATGAGGGACGTTTCATTCGCAGTCAGTCGTTTGAAATATTTTCGTTTTCACGATTCGACGTACTTGTTTGTTATGTCTTCTTGTTCAAAATAGCATAATTACAAGAAATACTGAATTATCAGACATAATGACGCCTACAATATCGGTGATAAAAACTGGCAAGATTTTGGTAAACTGAATGATAAACAAGAGATATGAAACATATGTTTCAAAAATTTGAAATTTTTGGGAAACAAAGAGCGTCCTATAAAGCAAGCAACTTTTGAGTGCAAAATAACACCCAAATTTTTGTTGAAATTTAATAACTTTAATAACTTTATCCCCCCTGTGATTATATGTGGATAATAATATTACTCAAATGCTCTTCAGGACTCTGCAGGTACACTCCGGTTCTTTGGACGAGGTTTTCCGTAACTTTTCGCCATACTTTACGCCTCTAGTTCTGAAATTACACACTGAATTTCGGCCTTAACCTCTGGAAGTGATTTTGGTTTGTCGACATGCACACGACATTTCAAATACCCGCACAGAAAGATATCACATATTGTCAAATCGCAAGATCACGTAACGATTATGAGGACTCGCCCAACCAGGGAACTTCTCTCGTAATAAATCCATTGTTGCAGTCGCTATGTGACAGGTTGTTGAAACCAAACCCAGCCACCATTCACAAGATCTAGCTCAGACGAAGAAAGCTCTCTTGACGCATTCGCCGTCCACTCTCAATGCTTTTCCAGCGCCATCTTGGAAGAAGTACTGCCCAACAGGCAGGCGTATTGTTGTTATTCTGATGATTATAACATATAAATAGCATTCTGGTCAATATTCTCACAAAATATATGTTATTTTATGTAATTAAAGCTTAAAAACCATTTAGTATCAAGATTTGGTCACATGATCGAAAATGCTCTGTTAGTGGCTGAGACATTGGTGACGTCACAGACTAGGAGTAAGACGAAGTATACATGTTGCGGAGCTTTAGCCAAAGTTACGAGGTTTTTACGTACTTTTCCCAAACAATTTAGATATTTAGTGATGGAATACGCAATTACAACTTTTAAGCAACAATAGAAAGGAATTCTGTGAATGCTTATAGCGGAAGCCTTGCGAAAGTTGATGCGTTTATGCTCCACCGATTTAGAGCGACGATGTGTGAAACGAAGGACATTCTTTTCTGTTCTCTGCAACATCATTAAACTCGCTCAAAGCTAAGGAATTGTAGTTCTTTTACAAATAGGTTCGCTATATTATAACTAGTTTTCCCACTATCAGTTATGAGCTACGACCCAAAGCACAGTAAAATAATTCTTTGCAAAACTTACTGCTGATTTCCTATGTAGAAGACACTCAGCAGAGACCTCACTTCTAATATGTGTTCGGTGATGCAACGACTAGTGCATCGGAATACAGATAAACAGGCCATGTGTTCGAAACCTAGAAGAGTCGTATATTTTTAAAAGTTTTACACGAAATACGAAAACAGCGTAAGCAAGAAATGATTGTAGCAGCTGTTTCGATTGTGGGATGTATTATATATAGCTTCACATTCGTCTTATTGTGAGAAATGGCCAACAGTGGATAAATGCATTTACTTTGCGAATAAACAGTTTACATTTTTGGGAAGCATTGCTAGTAGACAAGTACAACGAGGTAATTTTCATGATCATGCCGTTGTAATAGGGGATGAATACAGCTTTCCAGGTATAGATTGGGAGTGTTATGCCATCAAAACGGTGCCAGAGACAGGAAATTGTGTGGCATTGTTCTGGATGTCTTGTCCGAAAATTACCTTCAGCAGATAGTTAGAGAACCAACTCGTGAGCGTAGCGTGTTAGACCTCCCGGCAACAAACAGACCTGGACTTATCGAGTCACTTAACGTAGAGGAAGGTATCAGTGATCATAAGGCTGTGACAGCATCCATGACGACGGGTCCTACACGGAATGTTAAGAAGGGTAGGAAGACATACTTGCTCAACAAGGATGACAGGATACAAATTTCAGAATATCTTAGCAGTCACCATCAAATATTCAGTGATGAGGACGAAGATGTGGAGAACAAATGGAAAAAATTCAATGGCATCGCTCAATATGCCCTAGACAAGTACGTTCCAAGTAAGAATTTAAGGGATGGGAAAGATCCACCATGGCTTAATAGCCGTGTTAGAAAAGCGCTACGTAAAACAAAGAGCACTTCGTCCCAGACTCGAGGGAAGTAAAAACCTAGCCGACAAACAAACGCTGAACGAAGTGAAAATGAGCGTTAGGAGAGCAACGAGAGAATATTTTGAAAGTAAGACGTTGTCAATCGACTTGAGTCAAAACCTTAAGAGATTAAGTAGGTCAAAATCATCTTTTCATTCTCTCACCGACCACACCGAAACTGAACATAACTGATATAAGGCCGAAATACTGAATTCGCTCTTCCGTAGTTGTTTCACCGCGGAAGATCGTAACACTGCCCCTCTTTTCAATCGTCGTACGAACGTCGAAATGGCAGATATTGAGATAACCGATCGCGGAACTGAAAAGCAGCTACAATCGCTTAGTAGTGGAAAGGCTTCAGGACAAGACGAGATACCTATAAGATTCTATTAAGATTGTGCAAAAGAACTTGCTCCCCTTCTAGCAGTCATTTATCGTAGATCGCTTGAGTAAGGAAAGGTACCTAACAACTAGAAAAAAGCGCAAGTCATTCCAGTTTTTAAGAAAGGTCGTAAGACAGATCCACACAATTATAGACCTCCATCGCTTACGTCTATCTTTTGTAGAATTATCGAACATGTTTTATGCTCAAGAATTATGTCGTCTTTGGAAAATGAACATCTCCTCTATAAAAATCAACATGGATTCCGCAAACAGAGATCCTGCGAAACTCAGCTCGCTCTGTTCCTCCACGAGATCCACAGCGCAATGAACAACGGCGCTCAGGCTGGTGCCGTGTCATTCGATTTCATTAAGGCATTTAGCACCGTCCCGCCTTGCCGTTTAATGAAAAAAGTACGAGCTTACGGAGTATCGCAGCAGACCTGCGATTGAACTCAAGACATTCTTGCAGATGGAACTCAACACGTCGCTCTTAACGGAACTAAATCGACAGATGTAAATGTAATATCCGGAGTACCACAGGGAATTGTGATAAGACCGTTGCTGTTTACAATATACGTAAATGATCTAGTAGAAAGCGTCGGATGTTCTTTAAGGCTATTCGCAGAGGATACAGTTGTTTATACCAAAGTAGCAACGCCAGAAGATAGTAAGAATTTGGAGAACGACCTGCACAGAATTGATGAATGGTGCAGACTCTAGCAGTTGACCAAGAACGAAAATAAATGTAACATATTCCGCATACATAGGAAAAGAAATCCACTATTTTACAGCTACACTATTGATGACAAATAGCTGGAGACAGCGTCTGCCGTAAAATATCTTATCTTAAATGGAATGACTGAATAAGACAGATAGTGGGAAAAGCAGACATCAGACACAGATTGATCGAAAGAATTTTAAAGAAATGTAACTCATCCACGAAAGAAGTGGCTTATAAGGCGCTTGTTCGCCCGATTCTTGACTATTGTTCATCTGTCTGGGATCCCTATCAGGCAGGACTAATAGAGGAGATAGAGAAGGTCCAACGAAGAGAGTTTCGTCACGGGATCGTTCAGCTGACGAGAGAGCGTTATGGAATGCTAAACAAACTCCACTGGCAGACGTTACAAGAGAAGCGTTGTGCATCATGGAGAGATTTACTGCTGAAATTTCGGAACAGCACTTTTCAGGAGAAGTCACACAACATATATACTTCACAGTATAACACAATTATAATTAAGTTAGTGGACATGTGCGTTGACGTGACGGCACTCTATCGGCACAGTGCAACCACATTTTACACATCTTATTCTCCAAAATAACCAGAAACAACTTTTCAGGAGTTTTTATAGACGTATTTGTACAGTATGGTACTACACACAATTTGAATCCAATTTACGAAATGCAAATTCCAAAACAAGACACTGTGAATTGACATTATGACAGCAGGATCAGCGAACTAGCCAGTGACATAACAGGCATCACGTGATTCGAATGGAGCGTTTTAGCGGTCTTTCAAATTATTTTAATTCCATTTCAGTGTTTATAAAATAATACTGAAATTCAAAAGAGAAAAAGGCATGTTAGGGGCATAAAATGGCATAATTAATGATTTGCGACATTTTCCAGAAAACAGTCAAATACCCTGTTACGCCCTCAGTCCAAATGCCAAATCACCACACAGTTACTTCTGGATGTAATGGTTTCTCTCTAATTACTCCGCTGTCACTCTTTGTTTCACAAGAACCCAATGAGCAAATGCTCAGCGCTTTTCGTGAACGTTTGGCTTCATTCTTGTGTCACTTGCATTTAATGCGCAAAAAGATGGAGATTTTCCAGAATTCGTTCCATTCTAGCTCTGGGAATATCCAACAGTGAACGTCGACGAATGTCGACGAACATACAGCAACATATCACCCACGATGGCGATGTTTTCCGCAGAACTTCTAACACGAGAACGCCCCGAGAGTTTCATGTCCACAACCGAATCAGTTTTTACTTATGAAGAAACATTCACGACCGCAAAATACCGTTTTTTTTTTAAATGACTGGTTTCGGCACATACAGTAAACCATCTTCAGATTAATTTCACAGTAAAGATTATAAAGTGCATGGCAATTAGGGAAGTCAGCCTTGCATAAAATGTACAAAGGTGTGTTGTTTTACCCGTTTGCTGCAGCTGGCGACGCGCTGAGCAGCTGTGTGTTGTCAAGACGGTAACTGCTGCTAGAGACATTAGAATTTATGAAGTATGAAGGTCACAAAATTCAATTTGTTACATCCAACTTACGATCTAGCGAAAAATTAGAGACATATCTACGACATAAAAATATCTGTGGCAAATGCAAGCTACGGTTTTTCGATTATCTAGAAAATCTTATCATTACGTAATTAGCTACATTTCTATTCTAATTGAAAAACGCTTTGAAATGTTTTGGATGTTCCTTTGAAACCAGTTGCCTTATCCAAACTATATTTTAGTGCAACATCCAGTTAGGGACGAAAATTAATCAGTCCTTTGAAAACAAGATGGTTTGGTGTCGCTTCACTTTCATTATGACCCTTTTGCCCAATTCGAAGGACCCACAGAAATGAGTACAATTTATTAAAATATTTAACGTATGCCTACCACGCCTAACATCTTCATTGTACTGCGCCGTTTTCCTTCTATACGCACTATACAGTTGTTCAGCTACACTGAAAGTTCCAAAGACAGCCTTAAACAGTTTTGTATATGAGCAACTGAAACGCATGCTTCTTCAAAAAAATGGCTCTGAGCACTATGGGACTCAACTGCTGCGGTCATAAGTCCCCTAGAACTTAGAACTACTTAAACCTAACCAACCTAAGGACATCACACACAATCATGCCCGAGGCAGGATTCGAACCTGCGACCGTAGCGGTCGCGCGGTTCCAGACTGTAGTGCCTAGAACCGCTCGGCCACTCCGGCCGGCTCATGCTTCTTCACTTTGGTACTCATATAACGTGTGTCCGTAAATCCCGCTTTCGTCCATGAGGGCCCCACTAAGCAACAGTCATTGGACAGACAATAATGCTTCTTAAATTTCACAGCCACATAACCAATCACTGTTTCTATAAATATATACTGAAAATGGTATCTTAAACTGTCGATTTCCATTATTAATATTTTGCACAATATTTAAAACTGGTAACAATCGTTCTAGTGTTTTTACAGCAAGTTTCTCCTCATAAGAAAAGCGGAAAAGTCTGCACCTGCACTTTATAAATTATTTACACTACCCATTTCCAGAGGCGCTCCACGACCTAAAAACTATGTGACGAGCCAGTTGTCACTGTCCATAATGTATCATATACCCCAGCGCACATAAAACTGGGATATCAGGGACGAAAACACTCAACTTCCTTGAAACACCACAACATCTACACCCAAGCCTCATAGAAATAATATTCATATACGTGATAAACATGAACAATTCGGCTGCCGTAACACCTGCAAACGTAATATTCTAGTCACTTTCCTAAATGTTACAATGTTACCATTACATCTAAGCTCTACTTGCGAGTGACAGAAATACAAAATGCATTAATGCTGATGAGAAAGCATTTCCTCCATATTTCAGCATTCAGATTGTGAATGAAACAAAATTATTAGATTACGGTTGAAATGTCAATATTGGTAATATTGTGGGTGGCGGAGTTGAAATGACAGTATTGGTAATATTGTGGGCGGCGGAAATGCGTTCATTAGCGGCTTGGATAACAAATCAACGTTGCGGTAGGAGAGAAGGCTGGGAGAAGTCTCCTCCGTAGAGTGGTGCTACCTACAGAGGCATCTGGAACTGTTCCTAGGCGGTAGGCAGAATGTTTGCAGACCGACATCAGATACCGAGGCCTACGAGAAAGACAGGCCGCGGCGCGTACGCCACTAAGGTAGTCCTGCGCTCGCTAGGTCGCTCAAATCAGCAGACAAACTACGTTTCCACACCTGTTAACTCGTAACTAGGCGTGTCCGTACAAACGAAAACTGAATCTTCTACTGGAATCCGCTATTATGGAATCTTACTTTTATTAGTCCTACAATGATGGAAAGTCCATGGGCCTACTTATAATTTGTTACGGCTCTACTGGCGTAAAATAAAATAAATCATTCTAAAATTATTATCAATTGCATAAGGCACCACTTCCAGCATGTAATGAGTATTATTAAGCAGAAGAGGCTAAATGCTATAAACAAGCCGTTATACCATTTATATCGAGTATTGATCGTAAATTAAATTTTGTTGTAGTACTTTTAACCAATAAGACTTCATAATAGCAGATTCGAGTGGAAGATGCAATCCTCGTTAGTACTTAGACGCCCAGCTGCGAGTTAACAGGTTTAGAAACGCTGAGCTGAGCGAGCGAAAGCGTTCAGGACTACCTTCGTGACGTACCCGCCGCGGCCTGTCTTTCTCGTGGGCCTCGTCAAATACCCTGTGACGTCACTGCCGAGCACGCTACCTACTACTGCCTTGACTCTATAGAGCAGAAATATCCCTGAATGAGTTCAGCGCATGTTGTCAGCATTAAACGGCGGGTGTCACGTGATCTCGGGATGACGCAGTTTGTTTGTGCTGAGTATGAAACATCTGCTTACATTTATTTGTCGCGTTTTACCCATTTGTTTATTCGTACCGGCAATGGAGAATTACTATACTTGCTACAGGTACGAAGATAAATACATTAAAGGCGAAAAGTAGGTATTGTGTGAGTACTTTGATGTACCGATAGCGTACTGTGCTGTTTTGGTTGCATTTTGAATAAATGTTTTGAATCTGTTGTTATGTATGCAAAATGTGTAGGAATGTCCAGCAAAGTCCTTGGCCATCCGCGGTGGTCATTTCTTGGTACTCGTACACATAAATGGCAAGAAACTCAGTGCTCAAAAAATGGCCTTTTCTTTTGACAATGGTGAATCTCAAAAAAATACTGGTAGAAGTCAGGCTTTTTCCCTTTTTAGACATTTCTTGTAGATCACACCTGCGTAGTTTATGGTGAGCTTGTTTGTTTCAAACTGAAATACACTTCCCTTAGGCTACTATGTAACATGAAGAAAATATTTCGTGTTTTGTTCAAAATCAAAATATTTGTGAAATATTCCACTCTTGGTTGGATAGGATGTTTTGCAGACTAGAGATTAAGTGTGTACAGTATGTGTATGTGTATGTGTGTGTGTGTGTGTGTGTGTGTGTGTGTGTGTGTGAGAGAGAGAGAGAGAGAGAGAGAGAGAGAGAGAGAGAGAGAGAGAGAGAGAGAGAGGAGGCAGAGTAACACAAGAAGTAGGTAGATAGAGAGAGAGCGCGCACGAGGAGAGAGGGGGAGAGATGTTGTCACAACACTGGCATCCTCACATCTCGCTTGTATATCCTGCTTTGCAAGTAAGTCAATTAAGAAATCAACAGATTGATGTGAACCATAATAATGGGGAACAACGATCAGACACACACACATATATACACACATAAACACGCACGTACGCACACACACTCTACTCCTTTACCATTTGATTAGCAGGAATAAAATATTACTACATAAGAGTCCACCAAACTCCTTCATGTGTGTCATTGTCGACTTCCCTGCATGTTACGCCTCAACAGGTCACAATGAGGAAAATAAATGGTTCAAATAGCTCTGAGCACTATGGGACTTAACATCTATGGTCATCAGTCCCCTAGAACTTAGAACTACTTAAACATAACTAACCTAAGGACAGCACACAACACCCAGTCATCACGAGGCAGAGAAAATCCCTGACCCCGCCGGGAATCGAACCCGGGAACCCGGGCGTGGGAAGCGAGAACACTACCGCACGACCACGAGATGCGGACAGGAAAATAAATGTTATGGAGTCCACTGTGTTATAAGTTCCTGCAATCTTCAGTGTGTTGTGGGGGGAGGGGGCGAAGGGGAGGGGAGGAGCGAGAGGAGAGTGGAATGTGTGATATATATTTTTATTATTTGGAATACATTTGGCTTTGTAGTATGCTTAACCAGCAATCGGATTTTTTTTTCAGTTCTACTTCATCTGTAATGTGGTGGGAATATTTACACTAAATGCTCTACATAAATACGTCAAAGTGTTGCTCCAAAGGAAAATTGTGCCCTGGCCTACAGGAAGGAGGAAAATAAATATACAAAAACTGGAAAAAACTACGAAGAAGCAGGTAGTATAATCGCTAATGTGTGGTAAATTCAGTACTTTTGGGGACACTTTCAAAGGCACTTGCTTGCTATTAAGCCGTTTTGCAATACTATCACTGCAAAAATTTACCTACCAGACTCGGCAATACAATAATGTTCCGTACAGGACCCAAAGATAGTGAGGGGTGTTGCAGATATAACGCAACTGGACAGTGGCTCTTGCCGGAAAGAAGCAAAATTGACCCTTCACTTTTTCCTCGAAGATAAAGAGGCTGGTTTATTCCAAGTATCCAATGCAAATTGTTATGTTATTTAGGACATGTCTATACCAAATCCGTGACACCTACGAAAATAATCTGTTTGCACTAGGGATATAATGATATGTTACGTGTTCAGGGGCTTTGTGATAAACTCACGGCATCCCGAGATCACGTAGGGTGGCTATATACGTTGACAACACTGAATCTGTTCTGCGCATCCCAATACTCACTGCAGAGATATTTCTGCACTATGCTCGACTCGTGCGTCAAAGTACATTGGGCCACACTGTCCTCCAGAGACTTGCCATAGGAGTGCAAACCCTCTAAGTTTCCTTTGAAACTGACAGTGTATTTGGGTCCATTACTTGACAATAGGGCGTTGGAAGTTGTACGACAAAAGATGTTGGTTGTAACATATTTCATGCTGTTCTTGTGCCACAAGTAAGTGCAGGCAGGTGCGATGTTGATATTTTGTAAACGATTCTGCGAGGCAGCTTTACGACACCGCTCGCAGGCCAGAAGGCGCGGCCCGGCGGGCACTATATACAAATGTGTAGTTATCAGGGCAATATAGGCCATCGATGTACTGTGAATAACCCAAACGTTGCAGCTGCAACAGCGCCTAGCAACCTGTGTGTAGGGGCCGAAGCGGGGCTGGGAAAAGTTGACATCGAGATTACCAAAGAAAACTCCACTTACGCCTACAGAAGAACTACGTCAGTGGCGTACAGCAATAAATAAGCGAGCCCGTTGGCTCAAATCAGGCAGTCGTGTCGCCATTCTGTCCGCGACTAGAACCGGAGGCAGTGAGGATTATTTAAGTTGCAGGTCAACCACAACAAACTTTTGGTGATGGATATCGGCGGCCAGCTGGCCCGCAGAAGCTACGTCCAACCTCCGCTGCAGGGACGCGTCATCGCTGTGGCGGGGCACGTCGCACCTTGGAGCTGCACCTTTGAGACGAGCGAGAAGCCTGTTAGCCTCCGCTCTCTGGGTGACATGGCCCGACGGACTGCAAGCTGATGATCACAGGGGCGGGGCCGGGGCATGAACGCCCAGCCTCTCGGGTGCAGAGCTGTCTGTGGCCGTTGACCGAGCCTCCCTGGGCGGACCGCTAACGCTCACTGCAACGACGGCGGTCGGCTGCGTCCCTTCGGTGCTCTGCATGGGGTTCACGAGTCGCGCTTGAGGGAGCAGTCAGCCGTGTTCCGGGCTATCGGGCGCAGCTAACGCACGCGGCTGCACTCAGCCGTGGCATGAGTACGAGCACTGCGTCCACAAGGCTGGGCGATTGGCCGCCAACGCTGCAGATTCCGGCATCGGCGCTGACCCACGCACGCACGATGTGCGGTGCCATTGCTGAGTTCAGCAGAAAGCCTGCCGTGTACTTCGACGTTATAAAGTCAGTGACACACTTACCTGTGATTCTATGCACGCTTCGGTGTGAGTCATCCCTCTCCCCCAAATTATACCTCTCGGCCGTTCTGACATATTACAACCTCAGAGCTCGGCGGAGGGGGGGGGGGGGCGGGGGGGATTGTAACAGTATATACAGTGTGCCCACAAAGTCTCTCAGGTGCGGCGACCTCCGCCTGTCTCACCTTGCAAGGGGCGTAGGGTTGGCAGCATATTTATGATTTATGTCGCCATATAAACTAGGGGCTGGGATTCACGGCTAGCGACTGCTGTTGTCTTGTGAGATGGGATTCAACACTATTATTATTAAAACAATGAAATTAATTAATTATGTTAATTGCAATTGAACACACTATACACACTAACATCGCAGAGAGGCTGGAAATGTTTTGCTCTTTCTTGAAGGCATTTTTCAATACATTTACATTTACTTGCGAACACCTTTACCAAAGTTTCACTTGTAATCGAATGCTGATAATCAATTATTGCTGTCTTCAGTTCAACTACTGTCTTTGCATTGGTTTCATACACGAAAGTTTTAGCAGAACCCCAAAGGAAATAGTCGGGAAGAGACAGTCTGGGGAGAATGGGGGCAGAGGCCTTACGTAATGTTATGCCTCAGAATAGTATCCATGTCAGACACTAAACATTCGATCAATTTCTGTCTTGACAGCTTCCAGAGACTAAACCACCTGTGTAAAATGACCATTAGACTGCCAGCTAGGAGGAGTTGTGGCAAACACTGAAGCTATTGCGATCCGGGGCAGAGACTGACTGCCCACATGTACGAGAACAGTATAACGACATCGTGGAAGCTGAGAGATACCGTCATACTAGTCACAAAGCAGAGCCTTCTAAGAAAGACTAGTATTCAAGTGTCAAGCCAGCAGAAAAGAGCCTCTGAAAGAGGAAGCTCTGAAGGTCTGGAGTCACTAGGAGAGCTGACAGCGAGGTATAACCAGGACACATGATGGCATAGTCTTCCCCACCACTGCAGAGCACACGGGAAGTGCCAACATAAATATCCCACACTTCTTAACAAATGTCATTGCTGATTGCTGAGCGTCATTTGCCAACTGTCCAGTGCTTTGCCTCAGCCCTTGTATCAGTTGCAGCTATCCAGTGTGAGAGGAGGCTACGGCGGTTAACACTCAGCACATCTAGCTGTCTTCAGTTGTCTATGGAACCATGAGTCTGGCTGGAAGGACACTGCTGCTGCCAGCTACACTGCCGACTTCTGAGGCCACACTGATGGGACGTTAAGGCCCCCATCGCGCTGTAGACCTGTTGGAGGCTTGACTTACATGACCTGGATGGTGTCCATCATCCACCTCCGTGTGCGGGGGCAACGCTGCTGCTCATCCTATTCTTGTGGCAGACAATGATGCTGCCGGCTCCTGTTTCCTAAGCGAGGGCTGAGAGCCGCTCCTTGCGAACCAGTGAACACTTCAGGTGGACCTGGAGCGTAACTCCTGAGTGCAAATCTCCGACGTTCATGAGAGCACTTTGGAGATCGATACGCAGACCTGGAGGCCGCCAAATCCGTGGTCGATGGTTGCCCATGACATAGCAGCTGCACCTGATGCTTCACTGAGCTGACGATATTGCAAGCGAGCTGAGCACAAGCTGGGCATTCCACTGCTGATGAGATGCTACTCTGCTGGCCCGATTGAGGCACAGTGCTTTGGTAAATAATCCTGTATTACTGCCTAATAAATGTGTTATTGTTAATGACATTTTTGACGCTCTCAAGCGTAACTAGGACCTAACCACCACAGCTCGCCCGACCCTCTCCTGGCGGCTGTAGGAGTCTAGGACTGTACTCCAGTTCCTGGTTTAAGGCCGGCCGCGGTGGCCGTGCGGTTCTAGGCGCTCCAGTCCGGAGCTGCGCTGCTGCTACGGTCACAGGTTCGAATCCTGCCTCGGGCATGGGTGTTTGTGATGTCCTTAGGTTAGTTAGGTTTAAGTAGTTCTAAGTTCTAGGGGACTAATGACCACAGCAGTTGAGTCCCATAGTGCTCAGAGCCATTTGAACCATTTGAACCTGATTTAAGCGAGTGGTTGCCAGTGGTTGAGATGCCTATGCCCAGTGCCACACCCACATGTCTAGGACAACAGCAACCGACCGTCTATGCAGCTCCAATGTGAGGCCAATAACTAAGAGTTGAATTTCGTAACAATGTGGTGTGGTGAATGCCTAATATTTTTTTCTTGTTCCGTATTTTTACATGGCCATGTTGAACAGTAGGGACCTTCATGGTACGTTAATAGTGTCATTTGTTAGATTGCACGAACTATAGAAGTTTACTTACAGCAAACAAGGTGCCAGAACTGTAAGTTATGTGGAATGGCTTGACATGTATTCAAGCTATGTCCATGTATAAGGGTTGGTCACGAAGCACACCAGTGTCTAGAATCTCTCTGGGCTTTGATACAGCGTAAATATTACAGTTTAATTCCGTTTTTTGTCTATTGTCTGTGCAGTTTCCTTCTTTTCTTGTGTAACAGCAGATGAAGTTTACGCAAATGCCGTAAACACGAGCAGCGAATCTGAATGAAACTGTGGAAATCTTTAAAGGGGCAGAATGCTGCACCGAACGGTGCAGTTCAGTAGCTAGCACAATGGAATAGCATTCCGGAGCACAATCGTTCAAACCCGCGTCCAGCCATCCTGATTCAGGTTTCCCGTGATTTTCCTAAGTAGCTTAAGGCAAATACTGGGATGGGTCCTTCGAAAGGGCACGCCCGCTTTCCTTCCCCATCTTTCCTTAATCCAAGCTTATTCTCCATCTCTAATGATGTCGTTGTCGACGGGATGTTAGACACTAATTTCCTCCTCCTCTTCCTCCAGACACCCGCATTGTTACAAATTATAGTGGAATAGGGGCAAGACAGTGTAGCATTGTGTAGGAGACCAGAACAGTGGGAAGCCGTTGGGTGCCAAGGACTTATTGACTCAGGAGAAAATAACCTCAAGCGCAATTTTCCGGGGAAACAGCCGAAGACGCATCTACTTTTATTCGTGATGTAAAGGCGGCCGACAAATTGGGAAGATGGTGGGAAGAACGTCCTTGAATGCGGCTATATTACGGTTAATGGGTGACGCGAGAATGTACTTTATGTACCACGAGACCCTCAGCAGGGTCCAAACGTTTGACGAACTGGCTAACGGCCTAATGCAGCGCTATCGGAAGCAGAACAGCGCGAAGTGCTTTAGGGAAAAACTCAATAGACTATAGCATAAGCATGGAGAATTAGTGGATCCCTTCTCTGACAGGAATTGCAAACTGAACTCGCAAACGTCTGAATTAACGCAGAGTGCGGAGGGCAATAGTGATTCTGCGTGAGGCGGAGTATAAGATTCTGGATGTGTTTCTAAGAGGTATTTCTGCTGAAATGTCAAGGAGGGTCAGAATGAAGAACCCAAGTGACTTACTTCCTGCCATTAGAACGGTTACACAATTTGGGGAAATCGATACTGCTACAGGAAGACAGAGATATCGCGGCGTTTGTTTCTTCAGAACCGAAGTGTTTTAGACGTGGGCGCATGGACCATTTCAGGAAACAATGTCGTCAGCCGGAATATTATGAATGTGAAGAGATGGGCCATTAAGCATGTGATTGTTGGAAGAAAGCAGGACACAACAACGTTCCAATAACCGGTCGTTAAACAAGAAGGTAGCGCCTCATCCGTCGGACGGTATCCACAGTCAAATGTGAGACTGCAGAAAAATATACAGAGAACCAGTGTTTGTTAGACAGAGTAAATGGTACAGAACATATATTTCTGGTGGACACAGGGACTCACGTGTCAGCAGTCAGTCTGGATCTGTTGGGTCGCCACGGTACAGGCTAAGCAGAGTAGGTAATAATGACGTGAAGTCGTTGGGGACAACCCTGTTCAGTTTTAACGTGGGAAACAAGTGTTTTCGATAGTATGTAGAAGTATTGCCGTGTGTTGGTGAGGGTATTATGCGACCCTTGAACTAAACTTTCTTGCTAAACATCACGCAGAAACTGACCTTTTGCAGCGTACAATTGAACTTGCGGTGGGGGGGGGGGGGGGGGGGAACAGTTTTCTGTAGGGGCAACGGCAACATCTGTTACACTGTCGCAAGTTTCATGAAGGTAGTACCCAATAAACCACAGACACAGGCACTAAAGATCAATCGATACCACAAGTTACAGGGAATTTGCTCCGGGTGGGCATAGATAAGGACCTACCTAACCATTTATTCTGTGTTGTATAGCCATTGGAAACTAATGACGAATTGGAAAACTCATCGTTTTGTACCGAGAAGTATAGTACCCGTCGTGGACCGAGATTTTATGGTTCCGGTCAGTCTTTAAAATATTAGCAAGGACGAAGTGAGTGTGCCAGAGGCTTTACTATCTGCTAATTTGAATAGGTTTGAGGAAGATGATCTAGTTAGGTCAAGTGAGGACCTCAGCCGCAAGCAAACCGTAAATGCATTACACGAGACAAGGAAATGATAGAGAAGCAATGGAAGCTTTGTTACTGCAGTTCATAGATTTGTCCAATCTTAACCCTTTCAGACCTGAATTTTTATTCACTTGTAAAAAAAAAATGTCTAATATGATTTTTACATTCAGGTGAGTCTCTTGACAACATTTTTCTAAGAAAAAATTTCATATGATCTCCAGTCCTCTAGATATTTAATGTACACAATTGTGTTCATCAGGTCTCGAGCTTCATGTCATACATTAAGGAGGTTAACAGTATGAATCAAGTATGCCACTCTTTATTTCACTTTAAAATAGAAGAAACAATAAAAATAATTCCAAATTACAGAGTTTATTTAAACAACAATGGTCAACACACTGATTTTAAGGTTTAGTATGAAACTGCAAAAAACAATTTCTATCCTTTTGGAGTCACAAATATACTTTACATTTTCTGCACTGAATTCTAGAACGCCCTGTACATTTTGGAAATTTGCAGCGACTTGGAGTTCCTACATCATGCAAACTGTCTCTGCAGCTAGTCGTAATTCTCCTCTTTTTCTTGGTATGACTCATGTCTGAAGCCAGTCCTTCATCAGACGGACGCCCCCTCTTCTTTTCAGTCACTTTCTTCTGGCACAGTATCAATCCATCTGCTACCCTGATATGAAAGGAAAGAAGGTTCATTTCCTTCTTCTCTGGGATAGACAGGTTGTCTGCATCTCATTTGTATTCCAATCAACTTTGCATGATGGCAAAGTCAACAGCATGAAAAATCATACGCAAAGGCCATTTTCGAGATCTGATGATAACTCTGTTGTAGCTTATCAACTGATCAAATAGATCCACACCACCCATTGCATGCTTATATCTACTCACTATTTCAGATCTTTCTACTTTCACATATTTATGGTGCTTTTTGTCCCAATGCTCATCTTCTTCCACTGAGCCTTTACCAACAAAGTTTGATCACAATACAACTGGCGCATTGTCTAACCACTTACACACGATAATGTCATCAGCACCAGTGATTTCTTCACAGTAACCTCTGGTTTGTTTCAGTATTGTTTTATCATCTGAAAAAGGCAAGTTCTTTCCAAATCTGTTTTGACAGACAGTGCCTGTTGCATTGATGCCTTGAGATTCCAGAACTTCCACACAACACGAAGACTTTGATTCCCCGTGGACTTGGTTTCCCCTTGACACACTGCTTTGCAGAAAACTTCCCAGTGAAAGGAATAATTCCTTCATCCTCACAAACATTCTCTTCTATAGGAAGTTCACTGCAGAGTTTTCGAATGGCTGTGTCAATAGGCCTACTTTGTAAAATTTATCTTTATTTACAGATGGCTTCTCCAGATTGTTCACAAAGTGTAAATTTGTTTGTAATTCAAAAAATCTGTCCCGTGACATGTTTTCCCAAAACACATTTACCTTCAGGCTTGTATCCCAAAACATTCGTAATCTGGTAAATTTCAAAGTGCCAGTCAATATATGCAAACCAAACAGCACATCTAGTTCTTGAGGAGTTGTCTGCTTGAATGAGGATTTGCCTTGTTGTAATGCATAAAGATCTGTATGTGCTGCCATGCTAGTGAACAAACCACCTGGTATGTATCTTTTGAAGTATTGTACTGGAGAACATAAGACAGATTCTTCAAAATTTGGAGCTTTGTCTGTTTCTGCCATGGTACTTAGAGACTTGGGTTTCCATTTTATGGATTCTTTAGGTGTCACCAATATGTTTTCATCCAGGCTATTCAATTCTGGATTGTTTTCATTGTATAAAATAATCATTTCAGCATCCACCACCTCTCTATCATCTTCATATATGGTGTCTCTACTGCTCGAACACGTTTCACTATTTGTGGAGCTTGCCTTTCAATAAGTGGTACACTGTTATCCTCATCCCCACTCAAACTAATGTCAGAAACGTCACTATTTTCAATTATGTCCATAATCAAGTCCCAATCTTTTTCACACAAAAATATTCCTTATCCATATTTGTAAGTCAAAAGTCAGCAATATAAAATAAAATCGTATGTACAGGTGAAGTTATTCTCCTCCTTGCTGCTGGTACTGAAACTACTGAAAAAAATACCACATATAACTACCATAGCCATGCAAATACAGCTGAGGCATATTTTGGGTTACGTTTCCTAATATACACAATTAAGAACCTGTTGTACACAAATGTGTACATTAAACTTACTTGATACATAACACAAATACGAACTGAATGAAATTGCTGAAAATTCCACTGAAAGAATCTCTAATGTTTCCAAAAGAAGGAAACCGCACAAAATATTCATTAACAAAACCCACAACGTGACTATTATAGCAATAAAGTCAATGAGTAATGGCTTCCCACCGAGAGACAACACCAGAGAGTATATTTTACTATGTGGTTCACAGACTGCTCACAAGAGAGCAGCAGTTGCAGGAGCATGGCTAAAAGAAACATACACAAATGTGCACAGTGAGTTTGGATGCACCTGACATTTCTTGTCAGCGAAATATTAGTGAACAAATTTTATGTACACAATTGTGACCACCAGGTCTGAAAGGGTTAATGTTCCGTTACCAGGAACGCCATTCACGCAACACAGAACACCATCAGTGAATAATGCTCCAGTGTACAAAAACCCATATCGAGTTCCAAAGTGTATGCAACGGATAATGGAAGAATTTATCGACCAGCAGTTAGCTGACGGATTTATCGTGTATAGTGATGGACCGTGAGGGACACTGTTAATTTTGGTCCAGAAAAAGTGACCAAATGACACAAAAGACTACAGATATGCTGTGGCTACCGATACCTCGATGCCCGAACGATCAAAAAAAAAAGAATGGTTCAAATGGCTCTGAGCACTATGGAACTTAACTTCTGAGGTCATCAGTCCCCTAGAACTTAGAACTACTTAAACCTAACTAACCTAAGGACATCACACACATCCATGCCCGAGGCAGGATTCGAACCTTCGACCGTAGCGGTCGCGCGGTTCCAGACTGTAGCGCCTAGAACCCCTCGGCCACACCAGCCGGCCCGAAAGATCACTGATGCACATCCGATACGAAACCTAACAGAGATTCTCGACAACTTGGATCAGTGTAACTATTTCTCCATAGTGAGTTTAAAGAACGGATATCAAATCAAAGTAGCGCCAGAGGATCGACCGAAGTCAGCTTTCTCCGTCCTGGGAGGTCATCTCCAATATCGGGGAATGCCATTCGGACTCAAGAAAACAGCTGTTAGCTTTCAGAGATTATTGGATGGTATACTTTGGGGAGTCCGCAGCTCGTGGTCTCGCGGTAGCGTTCTCGCTTTCCTAGCATGGGGTCCCGGGTTCGATTCCTGGCAGGGTCAGGGATTTTCACCTGCCCTGAGATGACTGGGTGTTGTTGTGTCGTCTTCATCATCATCATTCATCCCCATTACTGTCGGAGGAAGGCAACGGCAACCCACCTCCATTAGGACCTTGCCTAGTGCGGCGGTGTGGGTCTCCCGCATCGTTCCCCCAAGCTCTGTCAAGAAGCACGGGACTACATTTCCATTTCGATACCTTGGGGACTGAAACCAACCCAATGTTTTATCTGTCTGTATGGCATAATAGTATTTACAAAGGACATGGAAGAGCATGTACGACGGTTGGAGGAGGTATTCAAAAGACTGAGAACAGTATGCCTAACGCAAAGCATCGATAAATGTCATTCTGCAGCAACGGAAGTAAACAATCTTGGCATATAATTTGCAAGGAAGGTGTGAGAACAGATCCACATTTGGTCACCAGAATTTTTTGCCACCGAAGACAGTTAAGTAGCTTCAGATTTTCATCGCTTTCTGTAATTATTATCTTTGATTCGTAAAGGACTTTTCTGAAATTGCCCAACATTTGAACCATTTGTTAGGGAAAGGAGCAAAATTTGAATAGCCTATCGAATGTCAGCCGGCATTCGATACTTTAAAGCGAGCACTGAACATCGGATCCAGTTTTGGTATTCACCGATTTTGAAAAAGAATTCATTCTGTTTTGCGATACAAGTAATACGGATCTTGGATGTGTCCTAGAACACTATATAGATGATAAAGAGCGTTCTGCAGCGTACGCATCCCGACAGTTGAACAAAGCAGAGCAAAGTAATTCCACAACTGAGAAGGAGATACTAGCAGTAATTTATAGTATTACGTACTTCCGCTATAATTTATGTGTACAAAATTTTAAGGCGTTGACACATCACACTGCTCACAAATGGGTATAGTACTGAAGAACCCTTGCACAAGATTAGTTGTGCAGCGTTTAATTGAATTTGATTATGAGGTAATACACAAACGAGGGAAAAGGCTTGCTAACGCCGACAGATTGAGTAGAGTAATTGCAGTTCTGCAAACACTGTGTAGAAGGGTTGCTGAATGGTGAGTGGTCCAAGCTGCTGATGCTGACTGTCAACAATTATTCGAGACGCAACCTCAGTTAGTGGCACGCGATGGCTTGCTGTGCAGAACAACAAAGTGTGGTTTACGAGTGGTAGAACCTGCAGTGAACCTGCAAAGTCTTGGCACAAGCACATGATCACATATTGTCAGGCCATGGTGGGCGAAGAGCAAGTGAGAGATGAATTGCCGAAATTTTTAGTGGAGGACTAGAAAACGAGATGTCGAGCAACATGTCGGGAACTGTGTACCTTGTACGCAACAATCCACTGACCGATTCCATTACAATGTCTACCAGAAGTATTAAAATCATTTGAAAAGCTTGGACTGGACATTGAAGCCCGTACAATAAAACACCAGCAGGAAACATATACATATTGACTATCATTGGCCATTTATCGCGCTATGTACGAGAGCTGTTCGGAAAGTAAAGTCCGATCGGTCGCGAAATGAAAACTACAGTTAAAATCAAAAATTTTTTTATTCTCAACAGTTAGCCAAGCCTTTCAGATACCTCTCTAAATAGTCGCTGCTCCGACTTAGACATTTGTCGTGGCTTTGTACAAACTTTCCAGTACCCTCGACACAGAAATCAGTCGCCTATGCTTTCCGCCAAATCTCTTCACTGATCTGTCTTTCGCTGTTTGAGCCAAAATGTTGTCTTTGCAGCCAGTGGTTCATGTGAGCAGAGATGAATAACGGAGGGAGCCAGTTAAGGACTGTATAGTGGATGATCAAACACTTCCCACCGAAAACGCTGCAGGAGCATCTCCATTGCTCCTGCAGAACACAGCTGAAAATTTTCTTGAAGTAAGAAACACATGACATTTATGCTATGTGGGCTGCATAGCTTCAGGCAAAATCTCTCACATACTTGACGGGAGACTCTGTTGTTTTAGGCATTTCTACATGATCACTTTGCTTTCTGAACTGAAAAGAGCGATGTGAAGCAATCGACAAGCACACTAAAGACACTGCCCAACATATCTTAGCAAAGTTCCGTCAAATTTTCACAGTGGTTTCAATTTCACGCCTAATCGGACCTTACTTTCCGAATCCATCTCGTAGTAATAGTTGCAGTTCCTGAGCAAAGAGAATACAGATGCTCAACCGGTAATAAATAATTGGTTGCTCACATTTGGCATTCAGGGCATACTAATTACAGACTAGGGTACCAATTTCATGTCTGGTCTTATGAAACAACTGTGTTGATCACTCCAAATTCGTAAGCTGAGAACAAGCCCCTTCCAACCTCAAGCCAACAGAACGGAGAGAGCTCATCGCACGATTTCCAAAATGTTGAGCTATTATGTTAGCAGTAATCATGAAAACTGGGACATATATTTAAATTTTGTAACTGCTGCATAGAATTCTAACCTCCATATGGCTACTGGTCTTTCGCTATACGAGGTAATATATGGGACAAAATGCCTTCACCCTTCGAAATAATTAAGCCGAAGCTTGGATCCAGTGTCGAATCAGTAAAACAGTTTTCTAAGAACTTGCGAGACATTTGGCAACAAGTACAACCTGTAAATAAGGAAAGCCACAGAGAGAAAAGAGCACATAGTACAAGATGTAGGAAAGTTACCACATTACAGGATTGACCAATGGGTGTTAGTAACGAACCCATATACACCAAAAGGCGAAACATAGAAATTCCTGACCTGATACCATGAAACACACTAAGTAGTGGAAATGCCTTCACATGTCAACGTTAAAATACAGATACCAACAAAGACATTCACGTGGGACACATTAAGTCTTTCAAGAGAGCTTTTGATGCACTGTCACAGATACCAGCACCATCTGCAGTACATAAGGCGAAGCCTCGTGGAACAAAGAAGAAACAGAAGACTGGTGACAAGTTTATGTCTAAAATGCCTTCCGTCCTTACCTACACCACATCAGTAGATAAGAGTTGATATTGTTGTTTGCCTGTATTGCACTTCGTTTGTTTTTGTGTAGATTTTAAGGAAGTTTTTGTTCCATTTGTGGTATGTTTTAAAGTGTTTTTCATTTATCTTTATCGATTCTATATTGTTTTTGTATATGGGCCTTGTATAGTTTTGTCAGGGTAGCCTCGCCTTCTGAATGGAGGGAGAGATGATGACGTCAGAAAAATGGCTAGGATATCTTCAGCTCTATACAGATGGTTCAAAAATAAGGATGAAAAATCATACGAGATGCGCGTTCTTCTGTCCAGAATCTGGAAAAGAAAGAAAGTTTCGATTACTGGGCGATGCTTCCATTTTTCTAGATGGAACTTCCGCTATTATAGAGGCAATCAAATACGCAAGACTCTCAGAATACCCAAGGCAGTAATAACCATCGATCCTCATAGCGCTCTGAAGCAATTAGTTACAGGAACTGGGACAAAAGAACTACTAAATATACTCTCGACATAGTAGATAATTATAACCAAGCTAAGAAGACCGGTCAAAGTATAGAATTAGTATGGGCCAAATCACATTCTGGCATTCTATACAATGATAAAGCTGATCAACTAGCGAGAGACGCGATTAGCACATGAAGACATATGGAGATTAATCTCCCGTGCACAGAATACTTCCTAATAGTGAAAGAACAAGCGCTTCTCTCGTAGCAGGAAGAATGAAATGAAAGTCAAAAAACAACAGGTAAAAGCTATGCGCATATACAGACATTCATAACAACACAGCCATGGTTTGCGAGGCCCAAACATTCCAGAAAAAGTATAACATCCATTTTGAGAATGCATCTCAATCATGGATCTTTCCCTGCCCATTTACATAGAATCCGCTTATCGGAGACATCCTATTCTCAGAGTGAAGAAGAAACAACTGATGATATTAACCACATCTTATTTCAGTGTACTGTAGACACTATAAGAAAGCCAGATTCAACCTTTTAAAGGAACTTTTAAGGCTTGCTCACTACCAGCTGCTTTGCACGATCCCAGTTCTCTGAGACAGAACCAGGAGGATCTACGGCCCATATCCAGATTTACCAAACAAGATGTAAAAGTTTAAACGGAATTATGACCATTGAACTTAACTAAAGAAATGAATTAACAACTAAGTGGTTAGCTGTCAATTGTGTCTGTGATAATGTATGCATATGTATGCTATATGTGTGTGTGTCAATATATCAAATATGAGATGACTAAAAAGTTTGTATTAGAAATCAATAAAATAATTGGAAGGTTTCTTTCAGGTAAATATACGAAAATGGGTAAAAGTACAGACCAAAGACGTACTAATAATTTCAGAGTGAAGAGGTGGCTACACTCTAATGTCGTTGGAAGACCTACAGAGATGCGAAAGGAAAAGTGTTAAACTCTGCCCAAGTAGGATGATATAGATTGACATACAGGAATGAGAGATCCAGTTATTCCTGGGAAAAACTGAAGCAAGCAAATGTCAAAGGAATATGTTGATGTCGTATCCATATTTTTAGAGAGTAGGCTAGGCACCCACTCTGTCTACTCAGTTTATTCACCAGAGGTAGTCATAGTAAATTATTTAGAACGCAGGAAACCAGTAGGTATGAACAGAGTGGAATTATGGGATAGTAGAATAAAAATAAACGGTACGACTTGTGACTTAGCAGGCATGACATTTAGTCTACCAGATAGATCACTAGAACAACTACACTTAAGTGGGAACAACCTATGTTGTATTGGCCCGAGAAACTGCCAGACATTCTGCCTACACAAAACTTAATCTTCCTAAATAATACTCTGAATCCAGACATTCTATGCTCACTATACGAACTACTAGCAATGAAGGGAAACTTACATCCAAAAAAATGTTCCGCCACATGCAGGAATATGGCCATAGACAACACCATGGTATCATGACTATAAGCAAGACATTTACAAGCACCAAAGTGGTTCTGATTGCGAGTTATGTAATCTACTTCTGTTTGAAACGATGTCATTGCGCCGCTGAAATTTACCTGTGTATAAAATACTCTTTGATTGACATGTAAATAAATCTCAGACATAATAATCGAATTACATGTAAGTAGTAGTACAAAGCCAACACCATCCCACATTGCATTGATGTCAAATTTACTCAAGATGGCGTATCCAAGATGTCGGCGATAGATATGGCAACATTGCAATGACATCATGGTGGGAAGTTCAAACTTTGGTGGCAAAATAGGTCAGTTGGGCTACCTCCACTAACCTAAACCCCTCTCCTCTCCCCCACCATTCCCCCAGAAAATGGCGGGAAGTTCAACTTTTGGCAGGAAAAGGTCAATTGTGCTTCTTCCAATAACCTGAGAAAATGGCAGGAAAATAGTTCACTTGGGCTACCTCCACTAACCTAAGTCATCTTACGGCCTCCTCTCCCTTGGAATTGGCGGGAAAAGGACTCAGCCTATGCTGGGCCACAGGAGAGAGGAAAGAGTATAATTTATTTATTTTGAAACAATTTATTTATGGACGGATTTCACATAGTTTATTTATTACGGTGATACAAAACACTCGCTCTGACATGCTTGGGGTCACAATACACAGCCTAGAGACCAGCAAACTACTCGTAAATCACCGAAATAATGCAGTACACTGGTGTACAGACACGCAAATAACTCGTAAATTGTCAAAATAATGCATGCATAATCCTCTGCAAACAGACTTGCTAATTGTAAACTGTCGAAATAAAGCATTGAACAGCCTACAGACCTACAAACTACTTGTATATCGCTGAAATAATGCAGTACACTGATTTGCAGAGGCGCAAACAATTCATACCTTGTCAAAATAATGCATGTAAAAGGATCTGCAAACACACTTGCTAATCGTCAATTGTAGAAATTGAGAATTGCACAGCCTGCACACTTATTCACAAAATAATGCAACAGATACAAAAACAACTCATAAATTGTCAGAAGGCAATGCATGTATAAGACTATGCAAACAGCCAAAAATAATGCAGTGCACAAACAGTCATTGCACATAAAAAACTCTTCTGAACTATCACCACCTGCAACATATCAGCGAACTCTTCCTTACAAAGGTCGCAAGGCACACACTCTCGACGGCGTGCTCACACCAGTCACATATGCAAGACGCCTCTGGGCTGCGCGCTTATGTTTACTGTTGCTGGCATGATTCCTCTCTACCTCTGGTCCAGCAAAGACCTAATTGCAGAGCGACTCACTATTGTAGGCGCAGATAAAAGGTTGCCAGTGTTATACTGACATCACAGGTCTATGTAAATATCAGCCAAGTCTCTCTCTCTGAATGTGCTATAGAAATCTGTGGCAGTGATTCCCAGAACAGCACAGGGTGCTTTCTTCCTAGCGATCCTAATGTGACATCTGAGATGCATCTAGCCGCGCAGCTTGGCTGATGCATTGCTGTGAAATGTTTGCATAGCAACTCACCATCGCAGGTGCAGCTAAAAGGTTCTCAATGTTATATTGGCTATGAAAATAAGAGTCAAGTCTACCACTCAGAAATCGTAAAGTGCCACAGAAATAGTTAACGGTCGCTTTGTAGGAGCTTTGGTGATGTCTCAGCTTCTCTGCATGGAAATTCTTGTCCTAAAAGGACCTGCTAACGAAAATAGCCCTAATAACGCCGAATGCATTGCTCCTGATGATCCTAACGTGGCACCCCATCCATCACGTTTTACCCTTCCTGGAAATCGTTAAGTCTTACTTTCAACAAATATCTCCAAAACGCAAATGTTCTCACCGCTATGTAGAGGCTCCTATGCCCCAGTGCAAAGGATGTCTTGCGAATAAATGCAACATTCTGATTGGTTCTTACTGAATTTACCCTCCAAATTACTGACGCTGCCAGTATATAAGCACTGTCCCGCCTTTTTCTTTCTGCAGATGAGACTTTCCGTGGCAAAACTATTTTGTTCAGATCGCCATATTGCACTGACAGTAAACCCTGCAAAAGTGGCCTACAGATTGTCAAATACGGAAAGACTCTTGCTCAATTACACTGCTCTCTCTGCCACTGAGGTACGGAAGCTTGAATATTTTAGCGTGAAACCGATCTCTATGTACCATATCGATGTAGTAAACACACAATTCGTATCCTGTGCCATACAAAATCGCCCCTTTTGCATCATGCATATAGTAATCGACCACCAGACACTCGTACATATACTGCGAAGACAGACTGCATAAGCACATGCACAGTATACACTCACTGCAGCACTAGATAATTTCTGCGCAGTCGGGTGGTCATCCACCACAGCCAATGGTCACAAGTCATCTGCTTCCAATGCATGACCAGAGCGCCCTCAGCGAACCGAAGTCACTTTGTGAACTGTTGTATGAAGTCAGTACAAAGACATTAGTATTTCTGGCCCTGACCTACTTACTTGCTTGCTGTCTACACCGATCTCAGACTCTGGAATTACAAGAACATATGTATTTTCACACAGTTTCCCAGAATATTATTCTATTTGCGCGATTCTTCTCGATATCAAGCACACAACAACGCCGTTTGCATAGCAGCATCACTGACACAGCACAATTCTGAAGACATAGACTCAAAATTATTTCTCTAGAAACTCGAAACTTTAGCGAGGTGGAGCGTGCTGTAAACCACTGAGTAAGCAGAAACTTATACCGACTGCAAAGACCTTTCCGTGAAAATTCGAAAAAAATAGAGAAACTGATATTTCCACTGGCGAATACCAATGTCGGTATGTAACAGATTCCAAATCATTCTTATAATTTACAAAGTTAACTAAGGTGTTTCTCATGTCTAGAGAACCAGCAAACGTGTCTTCCACCTGTCTTTCACCTGTTAGATGCACACACCACAATCGATGTTCCCTCAACTAAATAAAAGCGCGAAATGTGCAGAAGCAGTCAACCAGACAAAATTAGATGGGAGGGAATAATGGTCCAGTGCAAACACACGTCCATATTGACTCTCCTCAAATTCTCACGCGATCACGAAAGCTGTCCAACACATACTAAGTATTAGTTCGCTATTCGGCCATCTAGAGGACAATATGGTTTAGTCAGCTACAATCCTGCATCCCAACAGGCCTCTCCATTCGGACAGTTCCTACTATTAGCCAGAAATGTTAATCATTCCTGCCACAGGGCACCGGCGCAGTACGCCAAAGACACATAGACAGAATCATTCTAGAAAACTGGCCACATATATATTTTACCACTGTACTTACAATTAAATAATATGATTGCAGTCTTCATTGGAAGACATCTGACAATGAGCGAAGTATCGGAAATACATCCTGCTGACGGCTGTGGCCCTGGAAATAGAAATATCTGTGCCATTCTTATGATTTGACATACTTTTCCCTTTACTATCACAATATTTCACGTCATATCCATACCTTCCTTTCGACTGGACGCAGCCATTTCCTTTGCACATGTCGGAACACAAACATATACTTTACAAGCCTGATGCTCAAGGCGAACCTATCACTCATCCCCTGTTGTTGTTGTTGTTGTCTTCAGTCCTGAGACTGGTTTGATGCAGCTCCCATGCTACTCTATCCTGTGCAAGCTTCCTCATCTCCCAGTACTTACTGCAACCTACATCCTTCTGAATCTGCTTAGACTCATCCCCTACTACTAAGTAATATACTTCGCCAATAACTGATTGCTGGCGATACGAAATAATACTGACCGAAAATCAGCGATGGGTGAACATGTGTCATAAGGTTTTCCTGCGAGTGGTACCACTGTGTCTTAGAAAGAGATGCCTAATCGCCTTACAAACCGCCAGATTTTAAAAACACGACCATTTTACTATCACTATCGGTCCTGGTTCTGCAGGTGCACAAAAGTATCCATGTTAAAAGCTATTCTGGCTTTATAAATCGAGGTATGGCATTAATTCCGAATGAAGTGGTTTTTCCAGACAAATACCAAAACACTGAATATAGAAGGTGATCACCGGAGTCATGGGCGTACCCAGCGAGGGGCATGGGGGGGAGCAGCTGCACCACCCCTAGAAAATATTCGAACTCGTTCGCGCAGATCCGGGAGTAATTTTTTCGTCTTCGTCACGTTACTGTCGGCAGGGAAGTTTATATAAATAATAAATTTAGCGATAAGCAATCCGCTCTGCTATTCGCAGGCATGTTACGTCGCCAAGGAACAGCGTATTCACTAATGGGCAGTAAGGGATCATGACTATGTGAAGTTTCTAACGAACAACATCGTTTCTCCTACCATATTTAAATGTAAAATGCTTTTCTGCTCCTAAACTATTAATTTTTTAGTTACAGCTGACTCTAACTGTAGATTAATAGCAGTTGACGTGCAGGTTATGACAAGCAGTAGATAGCGAGACATTTAGTGCATGTGGTGGTGTACAAGCCATTTTAATAAAGAAATATTATCGAGCATCATACGTTCATTGCTCAGGCCACAAACTCAACCTTGTGGTGAACGATGCAAACGCAGTGCCGGAAATTAGGAATACTGTTGCCACTGTGAAAGTCACTATAAACTTTTTTAGAGAATCGAGTACACGTTGGAAATACGCTCCCAATTTAACAAGAATGTGTGAGATGAGATGGTCTGAAAAATATAAATCCATCAGACTATTTTCTCAAAATTTCCCAGAGGTTGTGAGAGCTCTAGGAAAATTGTCTACTGAGGGAAATTATGCAACGAGGAAATCTGCGTATCAGTTGCATTCGGCCATTACCAAACCAGTGTTCATCTTATCTTTACAAACAATGGCCAAATATTCAGCAGTTTTGGAACTAGTAGCTAATGTCTTGCAGTCTAAGTCTGTAGATATGATCGTGGTGAGAGAACACATCAGAGGAATCCTTGACGTGCTCAGTAATGATCGAAAGGAAGCAGAGTAACTAGCGAATTACTTGTAAAAGCGCAAGTTATAGCAGAGGAACTGGAAATAGAAATTACTGTTCCACATTTTGCTTACAAGCAAAAATTCAGAAACAATACACCATCCCAAAATGACATCGAATACTGGCGATGTTCGCTGGTAATACCATACATCGAATCATTCATGTCATCATTAAATATACGATTTTCACCAGAAAATACACCAGCTTTTGCTCTAAATAAGCTACATTCCTTGAATATGAGCAATTCTAGTGTAACAGCCTTCCTTAAAAGTGCAGAATTCTTTAAAACATTTTATGGATTGGTTGATATTGCCGGAGAACTGGAACTATGGTACAATTTGTGGAGGAAAAAGAATATAACTGAAGCTAAATTAAATGATATGGAAGTCGTTGACCTTTTTAACGAGAGCAATATTTTTTTCCCTAGCATGAAAAAAAGCACTAAAAATTTTGAGCACTATTCCATGCACAACAGCGACTGTGGAACGATCCTTCAGCACACTTCGAAGAGTGAAGACGTGGCTCAGAAGCACTATGGGAGGATTGTGCCTGATGAGCGTACACCGCAATTATGTAAAAGAAAACTGCGAGATGTTAGAGAAGAAAGTAATTGAGAAATTTGCGGCAAATCCTAGAAGATTATTACTGAATTAAAAAGTTGTATTTTTAAACAAGTCCATTCTTATATTTAAAATGTTTATTGAAAGCAGTTTTTCACTATTTTACTGTCTTATTTAATAAGAAATGCTGCATGTTTTCTCATATTGTACAAGTGCATTCTTGTATTTAAAATGTTTATTAAAAGCAGTTTTTCACTGGTTTACTGTTTAGAAGTGCTGTATGTCGTCTCGAGTCCTTGTTTCCTGAGACTAGTATGACCTCCCCCCCCCCCCCCCCCCCCCCCCTCCTAGTTCAGATCCTGGGTACGCCCTTGGCCGCAGTGCTTATTATCAGACCAACAGTGCGGTTAGACGTCGCCAACGGTGCAGCCTCGTAATAAAAATACCGAATTTAGAAAGTGATTCGGCTAAGAAACGTGGTATGAAATCAGTATTTGCAACTCCTTCATGCCGCTGCTTGATATTTCTCCAATACTTGTAATGCATTCTGTTTCGATGCCACGTCAGAGGTTCGGTGATATATTCACTGAGTTATAGGCGATGCTTCATTGAGAAGGATCACAAACAGTAGATGGTGTACTGATTGAGGTCGTAAGAAATGTACGCTAGCTTTTCAGATCTCTAGTGCTACGCTTTCTGGTAGAAATGATCTCTATGATTTGGAATCAAGTCTTTCCATTCAACCACATACCTGTGTTGCATCCTATGGAGAAGTACTTTAATGCTTACAACCACTAGTGAGTCATGTTTCTGGCACTCTCATATCTCGAAACGAGTCACATTTTTCGAACAGCTACAGTAAAATTTTAGATAGTCCCTATGCCCCTTGCAACTGCTGACATTTCTGCAGCTTTTCGCATTTGGTCTTTCCAATTTCAATCGGAACTGAGCACAAGTTGGAGGGAGCTGTATCTACCACCTTCTGCAACCCGTGTAGAAACAGGCTAAGCTGAGATAGTGTGGCAGGACTGTGTTTTTGACCATTCGATGGAAACAGTAACTTGCTGTTGTAGCTCCACCAACTGTGCATGATGTGTAACTTCAGAGCCAAACAAAGCCTGCTGCTGCAACACACGGTAGCACAAAAGACAGTACAGGAACTGGGAGAAGAAGGAGGATTTTGTAATTGCATTGTGGTGCTTCTCCAAACTATGTACAGGTACTGCAGTTCGAAGCAGATTTGTGTCCCTCATTATTACAGTACATCGACAGTGGTTTTGCAGGACTATGTTGGTGAGGGTTAAGGATTGGCGGAATCTGAACAAGTGGAGGTTATTGTGGAAGGATAGTGGCAGCCAGAGATGGGTAATTTGATGGTAAGGTCATTAGAGGAGATCCCATGAGCCAAGCAACAACGCAGGAACAGTATGTGGGACTGGAATCTGACTAGGGATAAGGAGACTTTTCTGTATTGATGCAGATGGAAGGAGCAAGGATCCATGGAGGCGGAAAAATGCGAAAAATTATGTAAATAATGTAGAATAAAATCCGAAAAATTTCGCAAAAATACACTCAAATACGTGTGAAAAATATACGAAAAGGATGAAATGGATGCAAAAGGGGGAAACAAAAAGAAATACTACATCTTCACCCACAATTACTTCTCCTTTGAAGGTATTAGGCCTACCTACAAACAAATCCAGGGTATGGCTATGGCACCACACTATGCCAACCTTTTCATGGGCCATCTAGAGGAATCCTTCCTATAAACGCAGAATCCTACACTCCTCATCTGTTTCAGATTCACTGATGACAGCTTTGCTATCTGGATCAAACGTGAGGACACCCTATCCACATTCCTCGAGAGCCTCAACAACTTCATCCTCATTTCCTTCACCTGTTCCTACTCAACCCAACAAGCCACCTTCCTAGATGTTGGTCTCCATCCATAACAAACCTACTAACAACCAGCAATACCTCCACTTCAACAGCTGCCACCCATTCCATACCAAGAAGTCCCTTCCATACAGCCTAGCCACCAGTGATCGTCGCATCTGCAGTTGGATCTCCTTTGTATTCTTTTATTTGTTACGACTTATTGTATCCAATAAAAAGAAAATATCGAGCAGTTTCCATGTCTGTGGCTTTCAAATGGGATTTATTTCTTGTTGACAAATTACTCATAATTCTTCCAACCCCTCCCACAGTGGTATTCCGCCATCCACCAAACCTACACAGTATACTCATCCATCCTTACACAACCCCTGCTCCCAATCCCTTACCTCATGGCTCATACCCCTGTAATAGACGTAGATGCAAGACCTGTCTCATATATGCGCCTACCACTACCTACTCCAGTACGGTCACTAACATCATCTATCCCATCAAAGGCAGGGCTACCTGTGAAACCAGTCATGTGGTCTACAAGCTAAGCTACAACCACTGTGCTGCATTCTATGTAGGCATGACAACCAACAAGCTGTCTGTCTGCATGAATGGCCACCAACAAACTTTGACCAAGAAACAAGTGGACCACCCTGTTGCTGAACCTGCTGCCAGACATGATTACCTTTATTTCAATGACTGTGTTATATGGATTTTTCCCACCAACACCAGCTTTTCTGAATTGCGCAGGTGAGAACTTTCCCTGCAATAAATCCTACGATCCTGTAGCCTTCCTGGTCTCAACCTTTGTTAGTCGCTGTCCTCACCCATCCAGCCCCTTCCCTGCACCCATTCCAGCACTACACAGCCTTTGTTCCACCACCCCACTCAGCCTTCTTTTTATTTATTTTTTTATTAATTTCTCTCTATTTCTCTCCTTTTCTGCTACTTCCCCTCCCCCACCCTGGCCCACACTCCCCAGCCTCCCGCCCACCCTGCAGAACTTCACTGTCTGCCATCCCCACCATACTATCCCTCCCCTTCCCTGCCCCAGCCTCCGCCTTTCTCCAACCAGTTGCTACTCCCATCATGCACTGGTGCTGCTGCTTGCAGTGTGGTTTCAGTTGCCAGAAACTGCAGTTGTGTATGTGAGTTGCATTTGCATGAACGTGTGTGTGCATATGTGTGGCTATTGTTGACAAAGGCCATTGGCCAAAAGGTTTAAGTGTTAAAATCTTTTTTTGTGTCTATCTGCAGCTCAGTATCTCTGCTATAGGGTGAGTATCAACTTTCCTTCTCATAATATTATATGATAAAGCTGTGATTTAGTCAGTGACCTATAGTAAATGTAGTATGTAATTTAGTCCTCAGTGAGATTCCAAAATGTGTGTGAAGCAGTCTACATAAACTTCATATAATAAGTTAATTTGTATCCAAGTGATACAAATGGAAGAATGACAATGTGTAGCAACAATGTAACTGATTGTCAACAATGTAGGAAAAGACAGATTGCTACTTACCATAAAGAAGACATGTCAAGTTGCACACAGGCATAATTAAAAGACACTTACATAAAGCTTTTGGCAAAAGTCTTCATCAGTAGAGGAGAGACACACACCATTCACACTCACAAGCAAGCACACCTCACATACATGACTGCCAACTCCAGCACCTCGCGCTGGAATGCAGTGATCACGTGGGATGCAAGCAGCATAAGGTGGCAGAGAGGAGAAAGGAATAGTAGTGTAGGGGTGGGGAGAGAGGTGAATGCTGTCTGGTGGAGTGTGCAGGGACTAGACTGACAAAAGGTGCAATGTTGGGAGTTTGTGGGGGATCAAGGTGCGGAAAAAAGAGGAAAAAAGGAAAGGAGTAGGGAAAGACACTCAGATGCATTTGCAGAGGGCTGGAAGAAAAAGACAGGGTGGGAGATGGGACTGGGGAGGAGATGATAGAACAGAGAGGGTGGAAACTGTTGGGTAGAGTGTGTGGAGGCAATATATTACCATAGCTTGAGCTCATCTCGATCCTCCCCTCCACCACCAGCTTTTCTGATCCATCCAGATGGATTTATCCTTACAAGAAATTCTCCACTCCTGTAATTATCAAGGCCTCAACCTGTGGTAAAATAGTGTCCCCACACCCTCCACCAACATTTCCCATCCTTTCTGCTCTATCATCTCCTCTCCATTCTCCTCTCCCACACCGTTTATTTGCAGCCCTCTGCCAATGCATTCACCCGTCTTTCACCAGTCCTCTCCTTTTTTGCTCCTTTTTTCCCCACCTTCCTGCCCCACAACCTCCTGATACTGTGCCTGTTGGCAGTCTAGTCCCTGCACGCTCCACCAGACAGCATTTGTCTCTCTCCCCATCCATACACTACCATCCCTCCCGTCCCCCTCCCCTCCCCCTCTGCCACTCCATCCCCCGTCTAGTTTGCTGCTTACATCCCATGCGATAGTTGCATTCTGGACCAAAATGCTGGATATGGCAGTCATGTGTGTGTGACATGTGCTTGTTTGTTTGTGTTAATGGGGTATGTTGCTCCTTAACTGATTAAGGCTGTGACCAAAAGCTTTACGTAAGTGTCTTTCCATTGTGCCTGTCTGCAGCTGGACATGTCTTCTTTATCGAAAGTAGCAATGTGTCTTCTCCTACATTGTTAATATTCCTACCTGGAGTTTCCATCATTTGATTAACTGATTGTCATGTGGTTTGTCAGACAGAACTTTGTTGTGAAAGGATACCATAAAAATAATGCCATGATATCAAAAAATTGTGTAGTGTCAGTACTGGCCTGTTATAGATGAGCTGCCAAGATTATGATTCCTTTTTCTGGAATTTTTTAATCGCAGTCACATACAATTTCAAAAGATTGTTGATGACTTCGCCATGGTGAAACAAACTGTACTGGAAGTTCATACTCATTTTTAACAATAACTTTCCATTGCTGAAATATGGTGGAAATTTATGATCAATCACATTACATTTTAATTACAGTACACCATATAGAGAATACTACAAATTAGAATAAAGGTCTTGAAGAAAATTCTTTTCTGTAGATAACCCATAAGCGTTCCTTCAAGTTAAGTTTACTAACAAATGCTGACAACACTGAGGTGTGAACTTCCCTGATGCTCCTCACTGTCTAACGCAACAGTACAGCATGTGAGTTTCACAAGGATAAAGAAATGTGCTACTCATATAAGTGGAAATGTTCAGTTTAAGTTGTAAGAATATGCAAGATGGAAAGAGAATACAGGAGCAGTTCCTCATCTGGATGTTTTAACTCTCTCTGTCTTCAACTAAAATAATTCTTTGCTCTCTCTCTCTCTCTCTCTCTCTCTCTCTCTGTGTGTGTGTGTGTGTGTGTGTGTGTGTGTGTGTGTGTGTGTGTGATGGAGCTTAGGGGCACTCAACACTAGATGTTTACTATAACAACTTTCATATTTTAATCAACTCACACATCAATACTAATAACTGTGGAATACCACTTATATTTACAAGAAAAACCATTGTTGTTTCTTTTGTTGTTGTTTATTATTAACTTTGTACCAGCACTACATTTCCTTCCTACAATATTACACAAGAGAAAATACATTTTTCATATGATACCAGTACCCATAACATTTGAAGCTATTACATCGTGTGAGTGGAGCTGAAAATGGTCTACTTGCTACTATATCTGCAGGAGATTATAAACAATCTTTTTTCCTCATCAGACTTGTCTCATGAACAAATAAACACCATACATAGCAGATTACTGTCCTTATGCAGAAAACCAAAAGCAATAAAAATGTGTGGTCAGTCACTTGTATGCGACCATCACCAATGTTTAACATCAACATGCAGCATTCACAGGCAGCAGATGGGAGGACTAGCAGTTGGAGGTATACAAAGGGTATTGAAGGGGGGGGGGGGGGGGGGCCGTTGCAGAAAACTCTGCAGTCATCATTGTTATAATGTTGAAACAGAGTAGTTTATTTGGCGTCAAAAGAAGCATGATCATTGGCTTTCAGCTTTTGAGCAACTGACTGCACCTGGATGTCCACTGAGTAGTGGCAGGTGCCCTTTTTAAAAGTAGTTATTAAGGCTTTCACTGGTAGTTACATTAGTGTGACTGCACATTGTATAGCAGATAAAGTGATAAAGAAAAGTACAAATTGAAATTATGCTGTATAAATTCAGATGACAGTAGACCCACAAAAATCATAATGACTGCAAGGTTAAGTACCCACTTGGCTTTTTGTAATACTACAATGGTGAAAATATTCTGGACCAAATGATTTAGCAAGTTCCTCAAAATATTTTAGTATATTTTAGCTGTTTTAATTTTTATCTACATACTTGACATTTATTCAGATACCTAATTTTAGTTATATCTAGGTGAAAAATGGTGGTAGACACTCATTAAATCAGCTCCCACATAACTGAAAACAGATGAGTTACTATAATAATATTAACAGAAAATCCTCTCACATGTAAATCCATGGTGACTTAAAAATTTTTAATTTAATAAGATCAAGTATTATCAGACTGATTTAACTGTGTGAAATATGACATAATTGTCATTTTGGAGAATGCTGTGTTCAATGTAATAATTCTATTTTCTTCATTTATTCAATTGACAACAATCATATGTTTCAAGTATATACACAATAACAGGTTTCAACTATACTCACCAGTCACCTTCAGAGTTATAAACACGAAGCAAAACTAATAATTAAAAATGACATTATAGAAATAGAAGATGAGGAGTACCATATCCAGTCTCTCAGCATAAGATGCCTCACTACACAAAGTCACATGCACTGTCGTAATGCTTAATGTAAACTGTAAAAGTGCTTACACACTAGCACACAAATAAACAGTGCATGAACAACACCATTTGAGCACCACCTGACATTGCTATGGAAACTGAGTAGCTTGGGCAACGTTACTCTTGACCGTCATAGTCTGACATCCCAGATTGGGTTAATAACCAGGAGAGCCATCTGATGAGATAATGTCAGAGTCCTGCATATAAGCTGTTCCAGTACTGCTCTAAATTAGATGTGAAGCAATCTATGGAGGGTTTGGCAATTGTAGCATTGGTTTGGCTAATGTATTTACACCATGGATTCTATTTGTGACAGGCACAAATTAGTACTGCATGGACTGGACATTCCTGCCAGTTTTGTATGTAGCTCATCTTTGAAAAAATGTTTTTACACATTCAACACAAATAAGTAAAATAAAAAGTGGATCACAAGAAAATAACTTCTGTAGCTTTTGATAGAATGAGATAAAAGGAGGAACATAAAATACGTCCAGGGTCCAATACATTTAATCTCACACTTTTATAATGTTCTTGTTCATTTCTAGTTTTGTTTCTGGGTTATGTCTACAGATATAAAGATAACTGTCAGTACAGTTTAAACTAGCAATTGGATAAGTTAAGTATATGATTGTAATTTGGTTAAATAAAACATTACAAAATGAATAATGTCACATTTTGACAGTACAAATAATCATTCATTTCATTTATTGAGAAATACATAACACATATTGCACCTTATATAAAAGCTGCTGATGTTATGTTCTAGTTGCCTTCATTAAGTTGCACAAAGATGTATTCAAAACAGTTAAAACTTACTCTTCCAACATTGTCCTTCCCTTCCCCCCTCCACAACTGTATACCGTAACAGAAAAATGTTATGTGGTAAAGATTTGTACGTAAAATGTTCCTTTGTTATAAAGGCACATTTTTCTGTAATAAGTGCCTTTGTGTACAAAGGCAGTGAGATATTTTCCTGTGTTATTTTCCTTTCCCCTTCCCTTCATTCACATCTAAGTAGTCCTTGATCTTTCATCATCAACCTAACTTCTTTGGACCTTAAGCTGTACGACTGGTTCTCTGATTCCTTTAACAGCTATGTTTTTTGAATGTTTAATGAACTAAACTTGTGCAATACAGTCACACATTTGTAATTACTGTAGTTACATTTTTACATTAGGAATAAGCAATAATTAAGTCACCTTTGGCTACATTTAAATCTAAAGCTATATCCTACAAGTCACATTCTAGTCTGTGGCAAGGAGGATTCTTCTGTTACTACTATTTCTTTACTTCTTTCTTATTCCAGTCATGGACAATGCATGGGAAAAATGACTTGTCAATAAGCCTTTGTTACATCACTCTGCTTGTAATGTGCATACATGAAATTTTAACAGTAAATCTCTCCATTATGTATGATAGCTCTCTTGTAATATCTGCCACTGAAGTCTGATTAGCGTGTAGTACCACTCTCGCACTTACTAAATGAACCCATTAAAAAATGCACCTCCCTTCATTGTTGGATCTTCTCTATTAATTCCACTTTGTAAGGATCCCAGACTGAGGAGTAAAACCCTTCAAATTTTCAAGCAAGCATTTTGTAAGCCACTTCTTTCATGAATGAGTTACATCTTCTTGGAATATTTTCAAAGTATCTCAGCCCATCACATTCATTTCCCTAAGCTTATTTTAATTGGTCATTCTGGATGATGACTCATATATTTTATAGTTGTTAATGATTTCAGCGATTATCACCAATAATGTAATCAAATGGTAATGCTTATTCCTTCCTATTTATGTGCAACACACTACATTTATTTATGTTGATGGTCAACGATCAGTTCCTGGACAAATTGTTGATCTTCTGCAAATCCTCTTGCATTTTGTTGTAATTTTCCAACTTTACAATCTTCCTATATACAACAGTATCATCTGTGAGCAGCCTACCTGAGGTTCTATCATTATTCGCTACATCATTAGCAAATTATGAATAGTAACATTCCTATACCAGTCCCCTTGAGTGCTTCTCAAGTTATTTTTATATGTAAGGATTTTCCCCTCTAAAGAATGATATGTTGAGTACTGTGTACTAGGACATCTTGAATCTGGTCAACAACTGATCCAACAGCGACTTTATTGACTTGAATTTTGTTCACTAAATGACAGTGGGGAACTGTTTAAACTGATTCAAATGGCTCTGAGCACTATGGAAGTTAACTTCTGAGGTCATCAGTTCCCTAGAACTTAGAACTACTTAAACCTAACTAACCTAAGGACATCACACACATCCATGCCCGAGGCAGGAGTCGAACCTGCGACCGTAGCGGTTGCGCAGTTCCAGACGGTAGCGCCTAGAACCGCTTGGCCTGGGGAACTGTCAATTGACTTTCAAAAGCCAAGAAACGTGCATCAAAATGGGACTTCTTGTCTATGGCACAGTGGACCTCATGAACGAACAGAGTGAGCTGAATTTTTCAACAGTTCTGTCTGACGTTTGTAGGAGATTTCTGCCTGGTACATTTTCAGTGTTTCATTGCTGTCCAAGTGAAAAAGGCATCGGTTCAGAAGAAGGAACAAGTTGCAAAGCCAGTTTTGTTGTGTTTAAAAGACAGTAGCACCAGATGCCAGGAGGATAAAAGCATGGCAAAGACAATTTCTGGATACTGGCACAATTCTGAAGCAGCATAAAAGGATCAATGTGTCTCTGAACAACAAGTTAAGAATGTTCACCAAGCTTTCCTATAAATTCAAGGCAAACCTCTTTACCAGGTTTCACAGGAATTTCAGATGACGCTCTCAACTATTCATAAGACTCTCATAAAACATTTACAATCATATTCATACAAGGTGCAGATTCTGCAGGCCATAAAGCACAATCATCAGCAACAGGAATATGGCTTTGCTTGTGAAATGTTGAATGGAACTGACCAGAAGCCTGCTTTCTTTTCAAGTATAATGTCTTCTTATAAGGCCACATTTCACATCTCTGGATCTGTAAATAAGCATAATGTTCACATTTGAGGGTAATAGAATCCACACAGTATCAGGGATAAGGTGTGAGATAGCCAGAAAGTGAACATTTGGTGTGACTTGAAGTATGACAAGATAATTAGACTATTGCTATTTACTGAGGAGACTGTCATAGGAACAACATACCTAGACATGTTGAAGATGTTTGCTTTACCACAGGCTGAAGATCTCCAACCAAGCCTTTGGTTTCTGACAAGCTGTTACTTCACCTCACTGGTCACGGGATGTTCAGAAAACTCTGAATCAAGCATTTCCAGGCTGTTGGACTGGACATGATGGATCCATGAATTGAGCTCCAAATTCTCCTGCCATCTGATCATGCAATTTTTTTCCCTGGGGTTGTGTGAAGGAGAGGGTGTTCACCAATGCAGGGCAGGATTTCCAAGACCTCCATACTTGGGATGTGAAAGTCAGTGATACCATCTTCCTGGACATGTTGCAGCAAATTTGGATGGAGGATGAATACAGACTAGACATTTTTTGCGTCGTAGCAGGGGCTGACATAGAAGAGTTTTGATTTGGTGTAAAGGTTTTTGAAAACTTGGCATTGAACTTATTTTTGGGGAGGAAATAAATTTAATTCATTTATTTTTGTGTTGGGAGCAAAGTGGAAATAGGGCATTTTGGTGTAGATACCCTGTATATTCCAATTTGCATCTGAGATATCCCCTCTATTCAGTTCCTGTTTCAGCCAACTTTCTGTACCTAGTAGTATGTGTGCATTATTACCTTTAAAAATTAAGACTAAATCTGGCACATTGTTGTGGACATCTCTACAAGTTAACTGACACCAAATTAAATTTCTATCATTCCAACCTGCAAGGACAAATGTTGCCCTTGTGAATAATGTGCCCAATTTACTCTTTCCTAATATTACAGCATGTAATTCAACATTGAGGCTCTGGAAGCACCATCTAACCAAATAAACCCATGTATGCATCATATGTAATCTGCTATTTGAGTTGCAACTTTGTGTAGATTTTATTAGATTAGGTGTACATGGTGTTCCAATTAATCCATAGTGAAGAGATCCTCCAAGATGTAGACTATCTCAGAAGAACAAGAATACACAATAAATATTTACAATGAGAAACAAATATGAGTGTTCTAATTTTCCTTCCACAGATCCCAAGCAAAATTATCATCAAGGATGAGGTGTGTGACAAAAAATTTTAAACATATTTTCATTTATGAGGCAATAATTAGTTTATATAAGAATCATTTTACAACATGTACAGAAGTCACATCCACCTTATTTAATGTTATTAGTAAAACACACACACACAAGTCAGGTGTTTCTACCAAGAAATTGATCAATGGAGTAGAAGAAGTTGGTCACCATTAAATTTTTTAGGCTCCTACTTCATTGGTAGTTAAACTTTTTGTGTCTGCTGGCAAGTTACTGAAAATGTGTGTTGCTGAATAATGGACACCTTTTCTGGACCAAAGAAAAGTTACTTTAAATATTTGTGAAGATTATTCTTATTTCTAATACTGATTGCATCATGTGAGATATTTGTTCAAAAATGACAAATTTCAGTAAGGGATAAATATATTGGGGAGCAGTAGCTAATGTCCCCAATTTGCTAAACAGGCCTCTGCAGGATGTTGCTGAGTTCACACAACAAAATAATTTTTATTACACTTTTTCGTACCCAGAAAACTTTAGCCTTACTTGACAGGTTATATGAAAAAATAATCTCATATGACATTATGGAATGAAATTAAGCATAGTATGTCAGCTTTTTCATTTTTATATCTCCTATGTCTGACAACATTTCCATAGCACTTGTTGTGCTGTCTGTTCAGGTGGAGGGGATCCTTCTAGGTTGGCTATGGAGGCAGGTGAGTCATATGCTATTTGATTACATGCGGTTACACTACAGGTTACAACAGCAACCTTAGCTGGAACTGAAACTAATCCAGATTAACATACAGTATCATCACATGTACGAGATACTGTAGTAGGTTTAGGAATAGAAAAGAAATGTGTAGCATTTGGAGCTCACAATCCAAGCACAAATTTTGGTGGCATAAGTTGACCAGAGGATAAAAAGTATTCACTTAACTAGTCATATATTAATGAAAATTTAGTTGGAGTGAGTTGGCCAGTTCACATTGTTAACAATGCCATTTGGTATTGGTCAGATAGTGTAAGTGTAGATTTGGAGTGCTTTCGAGCTGTACAATTACTTTTATACATATACAGTAAGAACTGTGGAACTCGACTCAAGCATTATTGTGAATTTGTAGAAATTAGTTACAGTTTATTCAATAATGTTTACTCTCTTTTTAGGAACAGACTGGAGAGTAATTTCATGTTACTGGGAAAAAAAGTTAATAAGTGCTAGGAAGGAAAGAAGTTGATAATTTTGAGTAGGAGGCTTCTTCTTTGTATGGTGAATGTATGGCATATTCAGATAAATGGTGAGTGCCATTTTCAGAACTCAAACGTTTTAGTTGCTTAAACATAAATGATAAAGTATGCATGGCTGATGTGCAAAATTGTATACAGTCCTTGAGTGATAAAGGCATTGTAATAGATGGCATAAAGTATTGTAATCAGGTATGTAATGTGAGCCAGTTTCTGCAGCAGCATGTACCTCAAACTTGGGAAATTGTCTTATAATGATAAGTGGGTTAGATGTTTTAGTGGTAGCAAGCATGAGGATTGCCATTCTGAACTACTGCAACTACTTCAGTATTATTTTGCTATTCCTGCACTCAGTGTTAATTCCTGTACACAATGCTAATTCTGAAAGAGTATTTTCACTAACAAGAGCACAGTGGACAGACGAAAGGAACAGATTATCTATTGATTCCATCAAAGGTATTGTTTCTGTGAAATATAATTTTTAAAACTTCAGCTGTGAGGAATTTCTTGATTATATTTCATACAGGCTAGATGTTTTGTACAAGATTAGTTCTTCAGAGAAGTATAACTGAATGCTGTTGATGATCACATCTAATACAGTATGTGGGTATATATAAATCAAATTCATTATTTTTGCATTGATTAGTAAAGTCCTATATTTTTGTCAGATGTCCTACATATTTTACTATTGTGTCCTACATTTCCATGAAACAGTCTGGTAACTCTTCCAAAGACAGACTGCAGAAAAGAAAATGGAAAGAAATTTGAGCAGTAATTTTATGTTTATAGATCCTGAGAAAGTGAATAACACAGTGCCACTAAAATATTGATTGGGACACTGTAGTCAGAGAAACTGCCAAAAATTTATGTAACAAGTATCATAAGCCTCCACAAGTCAGAAGAATGTGTCATTAAACTGGGGAGAGAAATCTCTAGAGAGGCCCTCAGAATAACAAAAGGACTGAAATAAGGAAGCTTTCTGTCTCCCCAACAGCATACAGAAACAGGGAAAAAGTCTCAAGCAAATCAATGTTTCTGTGCCCAACAAATGTAGAAGAAGTACAGGTTACAATAAAAAGTCTCAAAATGAAACACTCTGCAGGTGTAGATGATATACCTGATTTCATTATAAAGAAGTGTGGGGACTTTATTGCTGAGCCCTTAACCCATCTATGTAACCTATCTTTTGCTGCAGGAATTTTTCCTTCATGTTTGAAAATAGCAAAAGTAAAGCCATTATACAAGAAAGGAAACAAAGATGATGTTTCCAACTACAGACCACAGGCACTTCTTTCTGTTTTCTCAAAAATATTAGAAAGACTTTTCAATAAGAGGCTAAAATACTTCTTAGAGGTAAATGGCACTCTATCAGAATCTCAACATGGATTTAGAGCAAACCGCTCAACCGAATCTGCAGTTCACTCCTTTCTATTAGAGGCACTGATAGCATTAGACAACAAAAAACTTACCATGGGCATATTTTTAGATTTGTCAAGGGCATTTGACACCATCAATCATGACAAATTGCTACACAAGCTAGAAAATCTTGGCATTATGGGAACAGCTAACAACTGGCTCAGCTCTTATCTTAAAAACAGGGAACAATATGTGGAAATAGATCAAGAAAGGGACAATGTCATTAGGAAATATAATTCCAAGCTACTGACTGTTAAATATGGAGTGCCACAAGGATCAGTAATGGGTCCTGTTCTGTTCTTACTCTATGTAAATGACCTAAACATAAGCAATGACAGCAGTAAAATATTTCAATTTGCTGATGATACGAGTGTTCTAATTACAGGAAACTCAGAAGAAACTCTTGTAAAAACCATAAAAGAAACCACTGACAGGCTAATATGTTACTTTGATGACAATGACTTAATAATAAACACTGAAAAAACTGTAGCTATGTATATACACACAGCACAAACAAAACATCTGATATCGCCCAATCTAGAGCTATACGGACAGACAATTGCCAAAACAGCCTGTACCAAATTTCTTGGACTTAATCTACAAGACAACTTGAAATGGAAAGCACATATTGAGCAAATGAACAAAAAATTAAGTACTTCTTGTTTTGTGCTGCGTACATTAGAAAATTGTACCAGCTACAACACCCTTCAGTGTGTATATTATGCAGTTGTTCACTCTCACCTCCGGTATGGGATTATGTTCTGGGGAAATTCTGAAGATGCGATCAAAACATTCAAAATTCAAAAAAAAAATTATAAGAATAGTGGAAGGGGTAGATAATCGCAAACCATGTAGACCATTGTTTCAAAAAAGGATGATCCTGCCACTTCCTTGCATATATATACTTGAAAATATAATGTATTTAAAGCAAAACTTACATACAAAAAGACCACTCATCACTCAAAATCACACAATACACAGCTATGATACAAGACAAAAATTGGATGTACATGTTCAAAGCGCCAACACAAAGTTATTCCGAAACAGCCTTATCCATCCTAGTATCAAACTATACAATGCCTTACCAGATACCATTAAACACATACAAAACATTGGTCACTTCAAATCTAAACTGAAGTTGTACTTGGTTGATCACTGCTTTTACACAGTAAATGAATACCTACAAAACTAAATTTTGGTGTGTTTACACAATGTAGTCTCATTCAGAAGAACATTTGTATTTTATCTCTCTGTATATAGCGTAACAACATTTATTTAAGTATTCATCATTAATTGATATATTATTGTGTGTTATTATGTACAAAGTTATATTACATGTAAAACTGTTAACATTAACAAAAAAATCCAAATATCTCTTGCACATTGTGCAGCTGTAGATGAAAATGGATCAATAAATCAAATCAACCAAGCTCTTTAAAACGTATGTGCAGAAGATGCTAGATCTCTGTTGTGGAAAGAGCATGGGAATGGCCATGGGCATGAGCATTGGGATTGAAGTGGGGAAGCAGTGTATGTATATACTTTTCTGTGCTGATGATCAAGTCATTGCAGCAAATGATGAAGAGGATATTGTTTACATGCTTAGGGAGTTGCTGAAAGAATATAAAAAACTGTGTTTAAAAAATTAATTTTGAGAAGATGGAATATTTATATTATGGAAAAGAGGGAACCAACTTGAACATTGGCAGACATCAAATTAAAATACATAAAGAGTTTAAATATCTGGGCAACATCTGATCACCTGATGGAATATGTGACAGATATATCCAACAACGGATCAGGCAGAGAAGAACAGCTATCTAAAAATTAAATCCTGTACATTGGTCCTCAAAAATGAGTTTAAAGGTTAAAACTTGAAACCATAACAAGTTAATGGAGTGAGTGTTAGTAATTTACTATAAGAAATAAAAAGAGACTTAGAGCTTTAGAAATGAATCAGCTCAGAAGATCACACAGAACTTTCTGACTGGACTTCTTAACAAATTAGGAAACAAGAAAGAGGACAGAGACCCATTACAATATTATGGATAGAATAGAAGGAGGACAACTAGGCTGGTTAGGGAATGGCAAAAGAATTGAAAAAGACACATGGCCAAAGTTGCAATCGAGATCAGATGAATAAATGAGCAAAAAGAGTGAGATGTGTAGTGACAGAGGTGTGGGATGTAGTAATAGCTGTAGGATCTCCATGAAAAGAATGAAGAAAGAATCTAGTAAGGGGTATTCATCTCAGTTTCATATTTATACAGGGTGTTACAAAAAGGTATGGCCAAACTTTCAGGAAACATTCTTCACCCACAAAGAAAGAAAATACGTTATGTGGACATGTGTCCAGAAACGCTTACTTTCTATGTTAGAGCTCATTTTATTACTACTCTTCAAATCACATTAGTCATGGAATGGAAACACACAGCAACAGAACGTACCAGCGTGACTTCAAACACTTTGTTACAGGAAATGTTCAAAATGTCCTCCATTAGCGAGGATACATGCATCCACCCTCCGTCGCATGGAATCCCTGATGTGCTGATGCAGCCCTGGAGAATGGCATATTGTATCACAGCCATCCACAATACGAGCACGAAGAGTCTCTACATTTGGTACCGGGGTTGCGTAGACAATAGCTTTCAAATGCCCCCATAAATGAAAGTCAAGAGAGTTGAGGTCAGGAGAGTGTGGAGGTCATGGAATTGGTCCACATCTACCAATCCATCGGTCACCGAATCTGTTGTTGAGAAGCGTATGAACACTTTGACTGAAATGTGCAGGAGCTCTATCGTGCATGAACCACATGTTGTGTTGTACTTGTAAAGGCACATGTTCTAGCAGCACAGGTAGAGTATCCCGTATGAAATCATGATAACGTGCTCCATTGAGCGTAGGTGGAAGAACATGGGGCCCAATCAAGACATCACCAACAATGCCTGCCCAAACATTCACAGAAAATCTGTGTTGATGTTGTGATTCCACAATTGCATATGGATTCTCATCAGCCCACACATGTTGATTGTGAAAATTTACAATTTGATCACGTTGGAATGAAGCCTCATCCATAAAGAGAACATTTGCACTGAAATGAGGATTGACACATTGTTGGATGAACCATTTGCAGAAGTGTACCCGTGGAGGCCAATCAGCTGCTGATAGTGCCTGCACACACTGTACATGGTACGGAAATAACTGGTTCTCCCGTAGCACTCTCCATACAGTGACGTGGTCAACGTTACCTTGTACAGCAGCAACTTCTCTGACGCTGACATTAGGGTTATCGTCAACTGCACGAAGAATTGCCTTGTCCATTGCAGGTGTCGTCATCATTCTAGGTCTTTCCCAGTCGCGAGTCATAGGCTGGAATGTTTCGTGCTCCCTAAGACGCTGATCAATTGCTTTGAACATCTTCCTGTTGAGGCACCTTCGTTCTGGAAATCCGTCTCGATGCAAACGTACCACGCCACTGCAATACATCAAATGGGCATCTGCCAACTCCACATTTGTAAACGTTGCACTGACTGCAGAACCACATTCATGATGAACACTAACCTGTTGATGCTACATACTGATGTGCTTGATGCTAGTACTGTAGAGGAAAGAGTTGCATGTCAACACAAGCACCAAAGCCAACATTACCTTCCTTCTATTGGGCCAACTGGCGGTGAATCAAGGAAGTACAGTACATACTGACGAAACTAAAATGAGCTCTAACATGGAAACTAAGCATTTCCGGACACATGTCCACATAACATCTTTCCTTTATTTGTGTGTGAGGAATGTTTCCTGAAAGTTTGGCCGTACCTTTTTGTAACACCCTGTATATTGTCTGATGACTCCTAATTTTCTTTTAAGAGCAAGGTAATGACAGTCTGCTTCCATGCTTGAGCAAGGAGTGTGGCTGTCATTACACAGATGACCAGGCATTGATATACATCTACATCTACACAATTACTCTGTAATTCACTGTTAAGTACCTGATCCAATAAAAGACAGAAGGGGTGACAATAAGTACACTTAATCTCATAACAGATGAGTTACTTAAAGGAGATGTATATTCTCTGTTTACAAAGCCACCACTAACAGCTGGGATATTGTCACCTCTTATATTATCACCTAAGAACATTTAAAGTCTGAAACAGCTACTGGTCTACAGCAAAACATAATGGATTAATAAGATACATTTTGTTCTCAGTGTACTCAACATATTATACTGCCTGGTAGTGACAAAACATTACATCATTGATAACAAGCTGGAAAATTTTAATTTCACACCTACTCCCTTCCTTGCTAGAATAAGATTATTTTCTCCAGTTTTGCAACAGAGATTCAATCGCAAAGTGCCACACAACAGATCCAATGCAATCCTGATAAGACATAGAATTTTTATTTGTTATTTGTCACATCTTTCACTTCTGGTTATCTCTTAAAATAAGGGGACCCATGGTCTAGGGGTAGCATCTTTGATTAGTAATAGAAACATCCTCTGTCCTGGGTTTGAACCCTACAACTGCTTAAATTTTGAATAATAAACATAAGCAATGGCAACTGAACACCTCTGACATAAGAAGTCATGCTCATTCTGCCTACAGCCTTCTCAAAGAGGGCAGAGGAATAGATGGAGGCTCAGTGCTCTCTCTTGCTCTTGGGATGAGAAACTGCCCCTAAAAGCTGAAAGAATCAGCAATGGTCAATGGCATGAGGATGCAGAAGGCAATGGAAACTACTGCATTAAAGACATATAATGTGTACCCACAGGGCATGTGGCCTGCAATTGAAAAAGTGTAAAGAAGATCTCTATATTGGCAAAATATTCTGGACTAGTCTCCCATTCTCATTTCTAGGAAGGGGCCACCAAGAGGGAGGTGATCATGAGAAAAAGATTGAACAGCAATTGAAAGATAACATTCTATGAGTTGGGGCATAGAATGTCAAAAGTTTGAACGCAGAAGGAAAGCTAGAAAATCTGAAAAGGGAAATGCCAAGGCTCAGTCTAGATATAGTGGTTGTCAGTGAAGTGAAATTGGAAAAAGACAAGGATTTCTGCTCAGATGAGTACAGAGTAAAACTAACAGCAACAGAAAATACTATAACAGGAGAAGGGCTTGTTATGAATAGGAAGGTAGGACAGAGAGTGAGTTACTGTGAACAGTTCAATGATAAAGTTGTCCTCATCAAAATCAACAACAAGCCAACACCAACAACAATAGTTCAGGTACACGTGCTGACACCACTTTCAGAAGGTGAAGGGATGGAGAAAGTATATGAGGACATTGAATGGGTAATTCAGTATGTAAAGGGAGATGAAAATTTAATAGTCATGGGGGACTGGAATGCAGTTATAAGGGAAGGAATAGGAGAAAGGATTATGGGAGTATGTGGGTTTGGTAGTAGGAATGATAGTAGAGAGAGAATAATTGAGTTCTGCAATAAATTCCAGATAGTAAGAGTGAGTTCTTTGTTCAAGAATTACAAGAGGAGGAGGTATACTTGGAAAATGCTGGGACCTACAAGAAGATTTCAGTTAGATTACGTCACAGTTAGGCAGGGATTCCAAAATCAGATATTAGACTGCAAGACACACCCTGGGGTAGATGCAGACTCAGATCACAATCGGGTAGTGATGAATAGTAGTCTAAGCTTTAAGAGACTAGCCAGGATGAATCAATGCATAAAGAGGTGGGATACGGGAGTACTAAGGAATGACGGTATATGCTTGAAGTTGTTGGAGGCTATAGAAATGTGATAAGGAACAGCTCAGTAGGCAGTTTAGTTGAAGTGGAATGGACATCTCTAAACTGGTCAGTCACAGAAGTTGGAAAGCAAAACATAGGTACAAAGAAGGTAACTGCGAAGGAACCATGGGTAACAAAAGAAATATTTCAGTTGATTGATGAATGAAGGAAGTACAAAAATGTTCAGGAAAATACAGCAATACAGAAATACATGAAAAATGTGAAGAAATTGAAAAAGAAATTATTGTTAGAAGGACTGGCCCAGCATACAAAAAAGTTAAAGCAAACATCAGTGAAATTAAAAGCAAGGACAGTAACTTTAAGCCTGCAATGGGAATTTGACTGTTAAATGCAGAAGAAAGAGCAGGTAGATGGAAAGAGCATATAAAGGGCTGCTTTCTGGGACAGGATTTAACTGATGGCATGGTAGAAGAAGAAACAGGAGTTTATGGGAAGAGATAGGGGATCCAGTATTAGCCACAAAATTTAGAAGAGCATGGGAAGACTTAAAATCAAACAAGGCAGAAGGTATAGATAAAATTCCATCCCAATTTCTAAAACCATTGGGGGGAGTGGCACCAAATCAATGATTCATGTTTCTGTGTAAAATGTATTAGACTGAAGATATACCATCAGACTTTTGGAAAAATGTCATCCACACAATTCTGAAGACTGCAAAAGCAGAAAATTGCAAGAATTATTGTAAAATCAGTTTAATAGTTCATGCTTCCAAATTGCTTGTAAGAATAATATACAAAAGAATGGAAAACAAAATTGAGGTGTGTTAGATAATGATCAGTTTGGCTTTAGGAAAGTTATAGGCACCAGGAAGCAGTTCTGACATTTTGGTTAATAACAGAAGCAAGATATGAAAAAAGAGAGAGAGAGACATTCATAGAGTTTGTCGAACTGGAAAAAGCATTTGACAATTTAAAATGGTGCAAGATGTTCAAAATCCTGAGAAAAATAGGAGTCAGCTTTAGGGAAAGATGGAAAGATGGATAATATACAACACAGACAAGAACCAGGAGTGAATAATAAAATGGAAGGCCAAGAACTAAGTGCTCGGATTAAAAAAGTGTAAGACAGGGATGCTGGCTTCCACCCTTGCTGCTCAATTCATATATTGAAGAAGCAATGATGGAAATGAAAGAAGAGTTCTAGAATGAACTAAAATTTGAGGTGAAAGGATATTATTGTTTAGATTCACTGGTGAGATTGCTGTCATCAGTGAAAATGAAGAAGAATTACAAGATCTGCTGAATGGAATGTACAGTCTAATGAGTCCCAATTTATTTATTTATTTATTTATTTAGTCATCCATGGACATTTTAAAATGTATGGATGTTGTCAGTTTGTGTACATTCATATACTTATACAGTTTGTTGTTACATGTAGTTAAACAATGTGACATATAAGTTATTTACAATCATTTTTGCAGACATAATGTGGACTGATAGTAGATCAAAGAAAAACAAAACTAATGAGAAGTAGCAGAAAGGAGAACAGTGAGAAACTTAACATCATAATTAGTGACCATGAAGTAGATGAAGTTAAGGAATTCTGCTACCTAGGCAGTAAAATAACCCATGACAGACATAGCAAGGAGGACATAAAAAGCAGACTAGCACTGGCAAAAAAGGCATTCCTGGCCAACAAAAGTCTAACTGGTATCAAACATAGATCTTAATTTGAGGAATAAATTTCCAAGAATGTATGTTTGGTGTACAGCATTATATGGCAGTGAGACATGAACTGCGGGAAAACTGGAACAGAAGAGAATAGAAGCATTGAGATGTGGTGCTACAGAAGAATGTTAAAAATTAGGTGGAATAGTTAGGTAAGGAACAAGGAGGTTCTTTGCAGAATCATCAAGAAAAGGAATATACAGAAAACACTGACAAGAAGAAGGGACAGGATGATAGGACATGTGTTAAGACATACAGGAATAACTTCCATGGTATTAGAGGGAGCTATCAAGGTTAAAAACTGCAGAGGGAGACAGGGATTAGAATATACCCAGCAAATTACTGAGGACGTGTGCTGCGATGAAAGAGTTGGCACAGAAAAGAAATTCACGGTGGGCTGCATCAAATCGGTCAGAAGACTAATGACTGAAATAAAATAAAAGGTCTCTGAAAAATGCTAAGTTGCATGTTGTTTTGGAGTCAGTGTTAAACTGTTCCCCTATAACTCACTGATGAGTCAGATTGAAGGAAGGCAAAGGCATCTTACTATCTCCAGTAGGGGACCATGTCCAGCAAAGTACTATAATGTTCAAAACAACCTTCATATTGGTGGCAGCTTTAGTTTTTCAAAAATCTGTACAGTATGGAATATTTTCAATAATCTTAAATAAAAGAACATTCATAGAAACTTCTACCAGCCACAACAACAAAGCTAAGCCAGGCACGCCAAGTTCACAGGTATCCCTTTCTACATGGAAGATCAAAGCTGGTGGTGTGCACATTTCCCTTGATTCTGGAACCTGAAGAAGGCGAGATATTGATAAGTAACCAAGAGCTGAGGCTGCTTCTTCCAAATCAGCTTCTGCATTTCTGAATGGAAGTGGTCTGCAGGAAATACCAAACCCTGTTGTTCTTCCAAAAAAACTGATTTCCTGCAACATTAATCTTTGCATGAGCCAGTGGTGAGTTAGCATTTCTGTCACATATTACCTGAAAAAGCAATGTTGTTACTGTGTTGGTTAATTAATAATTATTTCTGATCTTCATATTTAATGCATCATTATTGTGTAGAATGAGAATCTTTCCTAAAATGATAATTACAACAATTGAACAGGGAATTGGAAAGCTACTTTTATCCTTACTATTAATATTAATAGTAATGAAAAGGCATTCAAGACTGTATGATTAAAGCTTTTCTCTTTGTTAATCCTTGAAGATGAAATACATTTTTCCCTGTCTTTGGACTTGTCAACATGGTACTTATACTCTGCTTCAAAATTCTGAAGCATACTCATACATTTGCATTGCAACAACCTTTCAAAAGGCACATAAGGTTGTGTTAGTACTAAGCAAAGAACAATACAATTATTAAACAATGAGAAGTCCAGATTGGAATATCAACAATATTATTAAAAGGATAGATTGCTGCTCAATGTAAAGATAACATGTGAAGTTGCAGGCACAATGAAAAGACAGTTACACAATGAGCTTCCGGCCAAAGCCTTCTTCAGAAAAGGGAACACACATGCATTCACACAGTGAAGCACACCTTATCCACAAATCACTGCTACTTCCAGCCACTCCGGACAGAATGCAACTGTCATATTGAATGAAAGCAAAAATCCAGAATGGGGTGGGAGGGAAGAGAAGAGTGATGTATGTCAGTGCACAAAGGACTGCACACTCTGCCAGACAGTGCTCTTTTCTTGTCCCACCTGTACCTTACTATAGCTCCTGCTTTTCTGTGTGCTCCACCAGACAGCATTCTTCTCTCCCCCCCACATGTACCTTGCAATCCCTCCCTCTTTTCAGAATCACTCTGGATTGTTGCTTTCATTTGACACATCAGTTGCATTCAGGCTAGAGTGGCTGCAGATAGTGATCGTATGCGTGTGACGTGCTCTTGGTTATATGAATATGTGTGTATTTTCTTTTCTGAAGAAGGATTAGATGAAAGCTCATTGTGTAACATTCTTTTCACTGTGCCCGTCTGTAACACAATGTGTCATTTTTATGGTGAGTAGCAATCTATCCTTTCCATAATACAATACAATTATTAAGTTACATTAAATCAATTTGGTAAACTATTTCTGAAAACTGTTTCTATAAAAGTGCTTAATCATTTTATTTTTTACTCTACATAAACTATTCAAATGATAAGCAGCTATTATTAATCAACAGAGAAAGATAATTTTATTACTGACAGTGAATGAGAAATAATATTTATGGATCTGGCATGTATGAAAATCAAGAGGAGCAGGTATACATACTTGTTAGCTCATTCTGACTGAGTTTTCTGTGGGTTCCCAAAACCACTTGAAGGAATGGTTGCCATTAAGGAAGATGTACAATAACAACACTAAAAGAGGAAAAACTAGAATCTCTCTGCAAGTACTGCACATACAAGAATCTTACAGTAGTCATAATATATTGGCAGTGGAAACAATGCAGAGCTTGGCTACTGACCCTACCACAAATTTGGAAGTGCCATCTTTGTTCAACCAAGTATGCAGATCATACAAACTACTTTCATTGAAGTTGGAATTTACAAAGCTGTGATGGTGGCAGTAGTCCCATCCTTATACCAATATCAAGGTACCAGCTAATTTGAGAAGTGTATACACAAATTGAATTAGCCCAACATAAAATCCAAACTACAATTTCAAGAAAGTTGGCCAATATTTATACATATTCTGAAGGCATTTGTCTCCATGTTAAAACCAGAAAATGATTAATGCATTGCATTTGTTAAGGCTGTAAAGAGTAGACACAGAATGTCAATATCAGGCACCTTTGATCTTGATACAGAAATTAGTGTTCAGTTTATGAAC